>NW_018128038.1:282059-302585 GCF_001952655.1 Monopterus albus
TTAAACAAGTCTCCTGTTAAATGAGGAAGAATGAGCAGCCACATGGATATGTACTGAGCTGGTTTGTTTTCATCTGACTTTACAGCAACTGCAAATTTAAGGCAATTAATTCCACTTTATTTAATATAAAACTCAGATGAGACAAACAGTACAGTACTACAGTGCACGGAAACACACTTAAGGGCAAGTTCTTCTCTGAAAAACCCTCAAAAATGTACCCATTCATTGTGTCATGGTGTACTGTATGGCCTTGATTCATTAGTCCTCTATAAACATTTCACTTTAAAACCTTTGGGCCATATAAATAGAAAGGCCACAAAATGTCACGCATTCGACAACCAGATTTGAAGTAAGCTTTATCATACGCAACGTCTTATCTTTCACCGTCTAAAGACTCATTGCTACATGTGCAAAAGTGACGCCCAATAACTAGTGTTAAAATCAAGTGCAATGCTTTCTGAGGCTTCACAGTTCTGACACCACCAAATTCTGGCCAGGAAAAAGCTTCAATGAGAATCAGAGAACAACGCCTGGATGAAGCGATGGAAGCCGTAATGCTTTTGACCAGCTCGCGAGCCACACACCTAACATTTCTCTTCAAGTCTTTAATTAAAGACATACAAGTTAGCTATTAGGAACTGTGTCTTTGTTTTCCAGCAACACACTGGCCTCAGAAGTGAAACTGGTCCCTGGATGCTGCACTGTAACTGCCCGCTGTAGTAGTAAAAGCAAAGTAAAAGCAAATAAAGGAATTCCTCTGCTAGAGCAACCTGGTTAAATCTAGCTGAGCATGCTCCATAGTTTCCATCACTGGTTACCGTTCCTTCAAACAGAACAAATGTGTCGACTCCTTCATGGACATGACACCTGATCATGTGGGACTCATGAGGATTTTCACTTCATATAACAAACAAACTCAGGGTGGCAACGTGATTGTTGTTACCACATAAGAACAGTCCTGGTCAGTCACTGCCACTTTATTCTCTTCTGTTTCCTGGCAGAACTGATTTTAAAAAGTTTGTTGCATTAGAGACCAGCTCTACCACAAACATTTTCCTAAGGAAAAAATCCATCCATTGTTTATACACTTATACTGAAGGGGTCACAGGGGGACTGGAGCCAATCCCAGCTTACACTGGACGAGAGGCAGGGTACACCTTAGACAGGTCTAAGGAAAAATAAAGAAAAAAAAAAACCTAAATAAACTCCTCCATGTGGAAACAAAGCAGACGTGGATGGCAGAAATCTGCTTCACTGCTCAGCACAGCATTGCAGTCTGGATGGCTGCTTAGAGACGCACCTGGCTGAGCGACAATAATAATCTTTGACTCTAAGAGGATTCTGTAGACCAGATCTCTCCAGACGTATGTCACATCACTTGGGTGGAGAGGGCCATATTGGGAGAGGATGGGCCTCTGTGTTGAAGACATACTTCTCTAGACTGAGCATCTCCATGTCATCAGAGAAGAGAAGATACAAATACTTCAGAGTCTCACCCAGGAAGAAACTCTCCATCTTGTCCCGGGGCCCCGGGTTAACAGGGTCACGGACATTGTTAATGGACGTGTAGCCACCGCCGGGGACCTGCAGAAATGGAGATATCCATTAGGTGGTTAATGCCTCCACTTTGACACAGAAAATACTTCATGATTCATGTTCAGCTCTCCACAAGCTGCCAGGGGTTTTACTCATAAAAGAGCAAGAAAGTGACTTTCTGAACTTTGGTTTGGACTGATGTGTTGCCTTGCCTGGTTTTCTTTTCTTCCTTGTCCCAAGTCATTTTCTTTTGCTGTTGGAATAAGTCTTGCTAACCCAAATCATTAACACACTTTTAATGACTGAAAACTGCATCCATGTAGTAAACACAACAACAATCAACGACAAAACAAAACACTGTTGACGCTGAGCAAAAATAAAATCCATGCACTAATACAGAGGTAATATGTTTATTTCATATACTGTAATTTAACTGCCTCAGTCATTAAAAGGTGTGGTGAAACAAACTGCTCTGTGTATCTGTACCTTAGTGTACTTATTGAAGCTCTGTAGGATTTCCCAGCCCCAGTCTCTGTACTTGGTGTCCTTAGTGAATCTGTACATGTAGAACAGACTCTCCACTGTCTCTGGTCTCAGCAGGTTGTGTCTATCCGCAGGCTGGGGGACAAAGAAGTAGTTGTTAATACAAGTGACCGGTATTTTAGTTCAACATTTACTCAAACAGGTACATGCACAGAAACTGAAAATGCCTTTTTGAAAACACTGAGAGCATCATTAGTGAGTTAAGATGAAATCAAGAGCAGATAGATTCAAACACAGTACAGCATTTCTGTTCTTCCTTCAGAGCACAGAAAAGTAAAAGGAAGAAATTAAATTCTGGCTCAGAGCATGAAGAAAAACAAGTGTTTTTGAAAACCTCCTGGGGACAGATGTGACTCGACTAACTTTGAAACTCAAACTATAAAAGTTCCTTAACCCTGATTTCAGTTTATGGGAGCATTACAGAAATAAAACAAATGAATAAAAGCATTTACAAAAAGCTTGAATGTCCAAATAATCCTTCAGCTGTGGAATAAAACAGACCACAATAACACCCAGTTAGGCTCCAGGCTCTGACCAACCTTATTTTACCTTCCTGAGTAGCTTGTTTTACCCTTTCTGCAATCAAATCTTTGCGTGAACTGAAAACCAAACACTTGATGACATGCAGTCATAGGGGAAAACATATTTTAAATCAGACTGAAGGTTTAATAAGTGTTCTTCATTTGCAGCAGTGATTAGCTGCCTCTGAGTTACTGATAAGAAATACATGAATAGTCTTTCTAATATGACATTTGTTACCTTAGGTTTTAATCCTATTATTACACTGAGCTCCAAAAATGCTTAAAATGTTTCATACATCTGAGGTTAATGCAGACAGCAGTGAAGAAGTACAAAATAGTGGATGCTTTGATAACACTAGAGCTTTACATGAGCACTGAGGAAGGTTAGGAAGATTAGGGTTAGAACTCCCATGACAAATTTAGACTAGCTGATTCCATTTTATTCAACAGGCTTTTATTTTTTATTTATTTATTTTTTTTACAGGCTCACTCATGAATCTGTAGTGGGCTCTCACATCTTTTAGTTTGTTATAAATGACAAATGTGCATTCAACAGAAAGCAATAAACGGCAAGACAAACACTAAATGACAGTGCTTGTCAGTACTTCCAAATGCACATTTATTTAAATTGCGAGATCTGAATGAGAGAAAATAGAATTTCCACCGTTACTGGGCCCTATGATATTTGTCTAAATCTTAGCCTTTTGAAAATGTCTACTGAAAAGTCAGATATTCTTCTTGGTAGAATTTTGAAACAAATCTTTATAGCAGTTGTCATGTACAGCCTAGAATTTATAGTCGGTGCATTCGCACCTAAAACAGACCCACAAATATACTGTATAGAAATATAATCAGAAGAGACTGTACATGAAAATTAGGGACATAAAACATAAAGCTTGCCTTGACAACAACGTCAAGCCCATCGCTGGCCTGCAGGCTGAAGTGTGAGATCTCTGGGCTGAGGCCAGTCTCCATCTGTTTGTACATCTGGTGACAGGTCTCCATCAGCTGCACTGCCAGATCCATGTGGTCCCCCGGGAGACCACTGTGGGCCCCCAGTGCCAAGGTTCCTGGTAGGAAGCACACCAGGTGATCCTGGAGAAGGGCAGCAGAAGGAGAAGAGCACTTATGAAGGAATGAACCAAAAATGTTGAGAGCTTGGACTGACTGCACATGAATCTATATAATTACTGATTCAGCCAAAGCAACAAGGCTAATTGATTCAACAAGGTGGCCAGCGCCTGTCGATGTGAGCTCCTCAACTTCTGGCAGAGTGTGAAATACCCTAATATGACAATCACAGGGTCTTGTGCTGTGTGTGGTACATCCATATTGGGCCAACCACAAAACATACATCAACAGAAGGTTAATTAAGGGGTCAGTGACCCCACAATAACCCCGGTATTTCACACAATGGCTTTTGGTGAGCATCTCTACCATCTTGGGGTTGAAGCGGTTGTGGGACAACTCTCCAATAAAGGTCAATCTGCTGGGCCCCGTCTTTCTCACAAGGTGCTTTTTCACTCCCTCTATGGCCTGAAGGTAGTCCTCCAGCAGGCTTGACAAAACACACACATAAAACATGACAATAGCTGTGATGTAACTAATAGTCAGGGTTATATTAGGACTGGTGTAAATATCAAAACTCACATACTGTATCAGGTCATGTTTAGTCCTCAAAATGTATGTAAATACATACTTTTATTGGGATTATCAATATAGATCTGCATTAAAGTTCTACATTCTGTCTCTCAATTTTGGCTCTGTTGCTCTCAGCAACCACTCCATGTTCCGCAGGACAGTGACAGAAATGTAACGCACCTGTCTTCTGTCTTGCCTCCCTGGATCCACTGCTTCAGCAGGTATTCGTAATAGCTATCTGCCCTGGCACCGAGTGTGAAGACTCCTTTGTGGGTGAACTGTCCACTGTTGGTGTTGATGAACATGGGCACCAGGCCATCCTGTTTGCCTGGCAGCTTGTGGACCAGCTTCATTACCTCATCCACAACCTCCTGGACAGGTTGAGGAAAAAAAAAAAACTGAATAAATGACATGAACTCTTAGACATGACATAATGAACCTACCAGCCACACTTCATTCACTAATTCTATGTGGGCCAATGTTTAAAGAAATGAAAGTGGAATCATCAAATGCCACGTTTCAGAGGGCTGGCTCAGGTTATGACAGGCATTATTCAAGGTAATATCAGACTCGTTCTCGTTTCTGGAATCACACAATAACTGCCAACATGAGTGATTTAAAGCAAATCCTAGTACATGCTTGTCACTTGTCACACAAGTGCTTGCAAAGTGTACTTAATGTCTGATGTTTTAACTGAAGCCAAGAAATATTTATATAAAAAGCTTCCAATCTTTTTGTACTCCATCTCAAAAAACTGAGAATAAAACCAAAAAGATTTCACACATGCAACAGCACATTTTACTACTTTAACCACTTTACCTGGTACTGTGGTTCCTGGGTCAGGTGGCTCAGCTCTCTGAATTCCAGCTGAATACTCGTGACCTCTGCCAGTGTGCTGTCTGATGTCCATCGAGGGGGGTGGGCTGTTCCCTTCCCAATGTTGACATCTGAAAACGGGATCTTTGAGGGAGTTTTGAAGGCAGGCAGTAACCTGGACCCAAGATCTTTCTTTATGTGAAGAGAAGAGAGAGACCAAAATCATACATTTGCCTTCTTAAAGTAAGTTCTTATGGACTCAGTTTTAAAAAAATGCAACTGGCCAAAAGTAACATTAACACAAATCTGATGAAGACACCTACTGGCTTGTAACTGAAGTGAGGCATTGAGCGGTAATTAATTCATCAATTTTACATTGTTGACTGCACAAAGCTAAGTGAGCTGCTTGACTGCTTGAAAACCTGACAGCCCTACACTGCACCAGTATGTTCTAAAACAATGACACAAGAAGCCAAGAGGACAGTAGAAATGCCTGTCAGTTCACTCACTGCTTTCTCTAGGAAGAGCTGGTCTCCTGTTAGGTGGTAAGCACTCAGGAGACCCCCAAGGATGCGGATGGTCGTCTCAAAAAGATTCACATCCACATTCTTGTTGAAGGAAAGCTCCTTCTCGACCCAGTTCCTGGCTTCTACAAACTCTGTGTGGAAAGAGGCAAAGTACAATAGTAGGAAAGTCGAGAGAGGACAGGAAAGAACTACATTTACTGGCATTGATTGAACAAGATGTATCAAAACGTTTTGCCTCAAGTGACATGAAGAGAGGACAGGAAAGAACCACATTTACTGGCGTTGATTGAACAAGATGGATCAAAACGTTTTGCCTCAAGTGACATGATTGCATAATTAAACCAGAGGCAGCCCTGAATCAAGGCTTTGTCAGATTTTAAAAAGAAAACTTGACTGATTTGGTATTGCATTCTTTTAACACTGACAGACTCTCAGACAGTAGAATAAAAAAGGATAACAACTGATGTAGCAGAACCAGAGTTGCTGCCTTTTTTTATTCCATGCATTTTTCTTCACTGTCAAAACCTGGAGCCTACAGCTCCCACATTGCAACTGGGTGTGTGATGCCAGTTGGGGTCAATGTAGCCTTGAGACACTAGCCTCAACCAGAGATGAGGAGTGGTGCTACAGATGTCTGGTAAGCTCATTTCCTTCCTTCTAACTCCGCACCCAGATGCTTTTCATATTCAAGCTTGTACTTCTCAAATGATACATCCCATTCTGCCCAGCTCCGCTGGAGCCACAAAAGGTTTTATACTAATTTTTGTACATATCCAGTAGCACTACACCTGAAAACAGACTTTGAAATCAGTGGCATCCCCCTTGACTTGAGACCAAAAGCAAGGCTTACTTTTACAGAAAAATGTGAGTGGATGCAACAATGCATCTGTGCAAGTTGAAAATATTTAAGGTTTAACAACAACAAAAAAAATCTTCTTGTACACGGTATATATTAAAAGTATTGTCAACAGTACTGAGACATATCTAATGATATATAAAGCCTTAAGTAGAGAGATAAAAAGTGGCATACAGTACCTTCTTTTAGGCCCATAATCCACATAGTGTCCAGAGAATCAATGAGTGTCAAACCCAGTCCAAACCACTCGCCAAAAGACTTGGAGATGGGCTTGAGCTCATCATGACCCCAGGCATAGGCCTTATAGCCTTTCCACGCATGTCTGAAGGCATCACGCACCACCTCCAATCTGTCCACAGATCCTGTCGAAACTACAAGCAAAGGCCCACAAAGGACTGAATAAGAAGTGTGTCATCTTAAAAGGCTGCTTCGACTGTAGGGAGCTTTCTCAACAGTGCACAATCCATTTTCTGATTATCTCCAGTTGAAAGAAAATTTTGTACCATGTGTTGATGCTGCTGCTTTGAGCACAGCAGAGCTTTGACCTGTAAGCTGAATCAAGCTTTAAATCAAAAAAGGTGCTGGGCTTTAAACAGTGTATACCAGTAGAGCTGGCCTGCGCTAAAGAATCTGTTTCAGGGGAAATCTAACAATCAGTGGATGCAAGAGGTATGAAAATTCTGAACATTTCTCTAGTCCTGAGAGAACAGATGATATGAGAGAGGTGGAGCTACTTGGTACAGGGCTGGAAAATGATGAAGAATGACACAACCTTATGGTTACTGTTTTACATCGCTGCTCTCGTTGGGTTTTAGACTGTGGGTCAGACAAAACACAACATTTGAAGACGTGACATTTACCAGGCTTAACGATTTGTATTCTTGGTACTGTACTGACCTTCCAGTGGGACAGTGTCAGCAGGATTAGCTGGTCCTGCGGGTGCTGCAGCTTCTTTCTCATCGGCTGAGGGCGGAGGCTCTGTGGCCTGGTCGGCTTCGATCATTGCTCCTCTCCAGCTGCAGGACAAAAGTACAAAAAACACCTTTTACACCTGAATGGTTTAGAACTGCTTTTGATACATGTACCGAAACAACAGCTGCTACTGGACCTGTGTGCATCTAGAAAATGTTTTATTCTGATCTTTGGAGAAATGTCCTGTGACCATGTCATATACTTTTCTCAACAGCTCCAGTTTATAGGAGAAAAAAGCAAACAAACAGATCACCTGACAATCTTCTTCTCTTTGTCCTCATTCTCTCCTTCTTCATCTCGAACCACCTCTTGCTCCTGTTTTTCCCCACCGACTGTGTCTGAAACATTCCCATCTTTCTGGAGGCTCGGTGGACCTCTCTTGTTTGGAATGCTCTTTTTCTGTGGATAAACATATGGCTAGAGCTAGACACAGGAGGGACAACATGAACACCTCATGGAGAAGGACTAATAAGTTTCCAAATATGAATTCCACGTTGTATCAACAGTTGCCTTTTCTGATCATCTCAGCAACCTAAATCACTAAGTAGACCTGTCACATGAAAGACTGTTCCACACCTGTAACTACAATCCCAAGAACCCAAATCAGATTCTGACTGCAGGTTCTGTTGTCATCTGGCATTTTCTTACAGTAAGCCTGAAATGACCATTCAAAACAGTTTAAAAATCAGAAAACCGATCCTAAACAACAAGAGGGGACTAACTCATCACTTCATCTTCCCCACCTCTACGCCTACGTAGCTACAACACAATGAACATCAACTATTTTAGCAGTACAGTTCGGCAAACCTATAACAAACAAAAACAAACATCTTTGGAATTACATTTAACTTAAACGTTACATGCCACACTGAATTTAAAGACAATACATAAAGTTATTGTGTTTTATTACGTCATTTTTCATTATGTGTGATGCAAGTGGAATGTGTCTGACCGTAATTAATTCGTAAGCCTGTGATAAAGTTATGTTAAGTATGGTCATCCCAACATCCTGGTAATAAACTTCAGATGCGAGTTAGTCGACCTTGGCCAGCTGTAGCATTTTGCTTGCTGTCACTGAAATAACAAAAAGCAAACACAACTCTAACCTTAATAAGAGGTTTAGCCAAAGCAGGGATGTTTGGATCTCTGGGCTCCACTATAGCTTCTGGTCCCACAGCAGGCCCCACATTTGGCCCTGCCACAGGTGCCACAGCTTTGCCTCCAGCTGGACCCAATACAGGCTTCCCGCCTGAGAGACTGGCCTTTAAGTCTCTGTCATTCATCTCCAGCCAGTCCTCCCCATCAGCCAGCCCTAAACACAGAATGAACACCAAAGCAAGCTAAGACTGCAGTATGTCCACAATGTGGCAACTCACTGTATTAAGTACTGTCACTATATTATGATTCTAAACACGTCTGGTGACACACATTTCCTAACATTAACCGACTCATGACAGAGATGACAAAGTTGTCTTCAAAGCTTTCTTACCATGCAGCCAGAGCTGAGTCTGAGCAGGCATACAGTGCTGTATATCACACTTTTCCAAAAGAATTTTCCCAGTCTGCACTAAAATGCAAGGAATTTTCAGATGTGTCTATTCTGAAGAGGAATTTTCAGAGAGCTCAGATTTTTTTTGAGTGTGAAAGTGTGAAAACACTGACTTAGTGTGGATGCAATGCCCAAACAGAGATAAACAGAGGCATTCTGATACAGCTGTTTTAGTGTGGACATGGTCTGAAAATCAAATACAGTACAAGTATATAAGAGTGGAAGCAAGCAGGTGTACACAAAAACTAAACAAAGAAATCACCATGTGGCATTTTAGTACTGTGATTTATCTTCACTACCACACCCAACAAACAGGCAATTCAACTCATCAAATTCAACTAGTCAGAAACAACAGCAGCGTTATTGTGTGCCCATTGTTTACCTCTCCACCGCTCTGTGATGCTGGGATAAGAAAGCAGTCCAAATAGGAGCACCACAGCCAGCAGGAACAGGATGAAGCTTCTCTGGAGCCGAGACAGCTGCTTCCATTTCTGTAGGCAGAGAAACAAATAGAACTTAAAGCAGAGAACCATGTCGAATAGTTCTGGATTCAAATCACAAGGGTCTGTCAGCGGACTCTTAACATCCTCCCCCTCTCAAAATATCTTCAATTATGTTTCCTTTAGAAATAGCGGAGTGAAAAATGACAAGGGCCGACAGCCTTCCCTGTCTGACTTACCCTGAGGAAACTCAACATCTTTCTCCACCTGATGTGCTAAAGCCCAGTGACCGTTCACAAACAAACAGTCTAAAGAGCTCACCCCAGCAGTGCAGAGGGAGGGACAAAGGCAGGGTCTCTCAGGGGAGCAGGCTAACAGGCAGGCTGCTGTTACTCAGTACCCTGCTCTAATTAACACCTGTGCAACACCATGAAACTATTGAGCCATCGTCTGTGAGCCGTGACGGAACATGCTGCAGACTCCATCTCTGGGGAACTTTTCATTTTACTTTGCTGTAGTTCATTCAACAAAACAGCGGGAGAACATTCTGTACAAACCAATAGAGCATCTTTAAAATGCTGTGCATATTTTCAGTATGAATACTGCGTTTGGAATGACCAGAATACTAGGCATTTGTGGTATATTATCTCAACACAATTGTGTAACAGTCTTTCCCCTCCACAGCAACTGAATATATGAACAACAATTTCCTTTTTTAAAGTTGACACTAAACAATGAAGATGAGACAATTAAGGAGAATGACTGTTAACAACAATCACTGATGCTCACATGCATACCAATGAAGGATTCAAGGCTTCCACCTGACATGCATGTCTTTAAGTCCTTTCTGCTGTAGGAGCCAACAAGCCACTCAAAGAACATCATTCACAGAGAACGATTTTCTTGGGAACCATAAACTGCATCAAATTTGACGACCCACAGGTATAGGGGAGTGCTGAGCCAGATCGACACCCGATATAAAGCTGGATTTATAGCTCCAATGTCTGTTGATATACCGGCCAGATTAAATATTACAGGTCAGACAATGGGAGCACTGTGCTGCCTTTTCAAGACATGCAGAATTACTTGCTCTGAGCTTTTTGTGCTCTTTAAAAAAAAAAAAAGAGAACATTTGAAATAATTACTAAAGAAGTACTTTTCCTTATAATGTCAAACTGAAATAATAATTTTAACAAAACTACCGGTTTGAAGATTATGTAAAGGATACAAAGCTGGAAAATAAAAGATGAAAACATTACAGCTGATTTCTAAATATTACCTTTTTGTTTTGAACCTAAATGTGGATACTGTGCTGACGGACCAACTGTATTTAAAATAAAGCAGATTTGTTGGGAAGAAAAACATTTTTTGTCCACAAAACTAACCAGAACACACATCACTGCAGGTTGCTGCACATCAGGATACACCACTGTCCTACTTCTTAGCACTGACACATTTCGATTTTCCAGAAAAGTCGAAGTTTTAATGCATTTGCTTCACAAGATAACACATCTCAGATACTACTCTCTGCCTGCTACTTCAGACTGTACAAGGTGTTCATGGTGCAATACATGTGCATCAAATGCAGGATGGCAAATGACGGATGGCAGCTGTGTGTTCAACTCATAGCTGCGAGTATACAGGGGAAAAAAAAATTGTGGTGAAAATTTTACTTCCTTGCCGTTTAAGTATTTTCATCTAAGGTCACTAAAGTGACAACTGTGTTACACAGAAGTAATCAGTGTGAACAAGAAAGGTAGTCTCATTAAGAGTGAAGGGGTACAAGGATGAAAGAGGAAACGTGTGACTAAAGCAGCACTGGGATTTAGTCTGAGGCCTGACATGATAAGTGTAACATAATAAACCTGTAAAACAAAACCAGCAAAGGAGATGAAGGGGGCTCACAGTGAGAGGCCAAAAGGGAGGAGAGAGGTGAGCCAGGTTTGAAAGTAAAGAAAACAAGATTAAAGATGCGTAAAGAGACATAAGAGAGCCGATGAGACGAAGGGAACTGGTTTTATCTCTATGTGCGTGGGGGATGTTTTTTTTTATCTGAAGAAAAATCAGTCCAAGATCAGGCTTCTCCAGAACAAAGGAGACCTGAGAAAGGAAGACTGAAACCCAGGAATCGATTTGTCACAAAAAACAGACACATTTCATAAAGATCTGAGTGAATAATCACATGCATAACTTAGGCAGCTGGATGCTTACAGCTGCAGCTTTTTTGCAAAGCCCACTACCAGTCACAATCTCACAATACATAATAGGTTTCTCCTCTATAATATTAATAGTAAGGTCTCAACCTAAAGTGTCCTGAGATGACATTGTTGTGATTTGGTGCTATACAAATAAAACTGAATTTAATTGAATGTACAGCATAACGTAGCATTCGATCAACAACACACCATATCTCTGTGGTTATGGACCCAAGGATGCAGATACGAACCTTGTGTGAAATTCAACAACATGCAACAGCATTCTGGTGCCATTTGGTCAAATACAAGCTCATCATCTTACTTGAAATATAGAATTTATGTGTCAGAGCTGTAAACCTCTGGTCCATCTACAGGGGGCCATGATCTGCACACTGGGCTACAGGAACACTCACCCTCCAGCAGGACTGTCTCCGGTGCTTGCCGTTGTTGTATGTATGACTGTGTGAATCACTGAGAGTCACAGAGATGAAGTCCTTTCTGGAAGGCGGATACATCCTCTGATCAGAGCAGACAGTCGTAGGTCATAGAAGCTGCGCTCAGAAAAGTGAAAAACACAGTTAGCCTAACTATGACCACTCAGAAAATAACGTGAATGTGGGTCCCACTAAAAAGGACTGAAAAGACTGAATAATCGATCAACATAAAAATAACTGGTGGCTATCTTTATGATCAATCAATCATATTAGTCATTCAAATACTAAACACACCGCACATTAAATAGTTCCAATTTTTTAAATGTGCTACTTTTGTCTTTTTTAAAGTATTGAAATACTTCTGACACATCTGGACTATAGTCAAAATCATATAACGTGGTATACACAAAGGTCACGTTTCACTGTGATGTGTAAAGACTCAGTGACTGATGTCTGATGTCAGGATATCTTAACTAAAACCAAGCTAAATTTGGCTGAAATGTAGACGTTTATAAGATGTGTTTTTATAAACTAGATGATGGTTGTTTCTATGTAGGGTTTTATAAGCAGGGCTGTACAGATTCTATTAGACCTGCCAACAGAGGTAAAAAGGTAATGATGACATTGATTTGCAGCAAACCAGCCTTATGAACGGTATCCTACAACCAGCCTATAACCAGAAACGATATGCAGCACTATGCTATCAGAGAGATAACTGTAACTGTAGCTCCAGTGCTATGTTCATCTGTCTGCCAGTTTCCCTGATGTTTACGGTGTATACAGTATGTATGGAATTACATTTTCTTAATGTGATAGACACTTTCCAGCTTCTGCAATGTCAATTTGCTAAGACGTACATGAACTATTTCGACTTGTAACTGCTTGACTTGAGCGTGGAGACTTTGCCTTAATTACACAAAAAGCTATTACAGAAGCAAGCTGTTAAGCTAAACATGTCAGTTTACACCCCAGCTACCACACATCACTGACATGCTGTGTAAACAAACAAACAAACAAACAAATTAATTAAAAAAATCCTGACCTGACAGACACTGAGCTGCCTCCCCCTCACCTCTGTGCCTGGTTGGCTGCTTCACAGCGACGTTGCCCTCCTGAAAGCTAAGCAGCTGTTAGCTAGCTGCGAGAGGCTAGCTTGCCTCTTCTGAGTGACGATAACCGGCTATCAGAAGAACCGACATGTAACACGTCACATACTGCAAGACAAAAAGACTCGGTGTTACATTAACTGTCACACGAATTAAACTGGGGGAAACGTGGCTAAACTTAACGTGTTTGAAGTCACAGGCAGATGCGGAAGTGATGAGATAGGACGGTGAGCGTCATGTGACTGATGCGTCGGTGGTTGTGACGGTGCTGTATCAAAATTTGTTTCCTCATCGCAACGTGTTTCACCTTACAGGTATGTGCCAAAAAATTTGAATATCAAGGAAAAGTCCATTTATTTCAATAATTTGTTTCAAAAAGTGAAACTTATATGTTATATTAGTTCACTACACACAAAGTGAAATATTTCAAGTCTTTATTTGTTTCAATTTTGATGATTATGGATTAAAGACAAAAAAAACAAAAACAAATCCAGTATTCCACAAAATTAGAATATTTCATGTGACCAATAAAAAAAATATCTTAAACACATGTTGGCCTTCTGAAAAGTGTGTTAATGTACTGTATTATGTCCTCAGTACTTTGTTGGGCCTCCTTTTGCATTAATTACTGCATCAAGGCGGCGTGGCATGGAGGCGATCAGCCTTTGACACAGTTGAGGTGTTATGGTAGCCCAAGTTGCTTTGATATTGGCCTTCAGCTTGTCTGCATTTCGGGGTCTGTGTTCCCTCATCTTCCTCTTGACAATACCCCATAGATTTTCAATGGGGTTTAAGTCAGGTGAGTTTGCCGGCCAATCAAGTACAGTTATTCCATGGCTATTAAACCAGGTACTGGTAATTTTGGCTGTGTGGGCAGGTGCCAAATCCTGCTGGAAAATAAAATCTTCAGCTCCAAAAAGCTTGTCGGCAGCGGGAAGCATGAAGTGCTCTAAAATTTCCTGGTAGACAGCTGCGTTGACTGTGGACTTGATAAAAGACAATGGATCCACACCAGCAGATGACATGGCTCCCCAAACCATCACTGACTGTGGAAACTTCACACTGGACTTTAAGCAGCTTGACTTTTGTGCCTCTCCGGTCTTCCTCCAGACTCTGGGACCTTGATTTCCAAATGAAATGCAGAATATGCTTTCATCTGAAAACAGGACTTGGGACCACTGGGCAATAGACCAGTACTGTTTCTCCTTAGCCAAGCACAGACGCTTCTGACATTGTTTTTGGTTCAGGAGTGGCTTGACGCATGGAATTCTACAACTGTAGCCCATGTCATGCAGACGTCTGTATGTGGTGGTTCTTGATGCACTGACACCAGCCTCAGTCCACTCCTTATGAAGCTCCCCCAGATTTCTGAATCGCCCTTGCTTGACAATCCTCTCAAGGCTGCGGTCATCCCTGTCACTTTTGCACCTTTTCCGGCCACATTCTTCCCTTCTTCTTAACACTCTGTTAATATACTTTGATACTGCGCTCTGTGAGCATCCAGCTTCTTTTGCAATTGCCTTTTGAGACTTTTCCTCCTTATGGAGGGTGTCAATGATGGTCGTCTGCACAACCGTCAAGTCAGCAGTCTTCCCCATGATTCTGAAGCCTACTAAGCCAGACTGAGACAATTTCAAGGCTGAGGAAACCTTTGCAGGTGTTTTGCATTAATTAGCTGACTAGATTGGGACACAGGGAGCCTACAATGTTGAACTTTGTCATGATATTCTAATTTTGTGAAATACTGGATTTGGGTTTTTTTTGTCTTTAATCCATAATCATCAAAATTGAAACAAATAAAGGCTTGAAATATTTCACTTTGTGTGCAGTGAACTAATATAACATACAAGTTTCACTTTTTGAAACAAATTATTGAAATAAATGGACTTTTCCTCGATATTCTAATTTTTTGGCACATACCTGTAAGCCCTGATGTTATCCTAACCACGGTCACTGAAGGGGTCGCTACGTAGGTGAAGCAGAGTTTTCAACAGAGGGAACACAAAACACTATTCCACTGCCACACTGCTTCTACTGAAGCAACTACTGGTTAAGGTAAAATGTAGAGATAGTCATCTTCGAAATGAATGAATGAAAATATTTATTTCAACATAGAGTAAGAACATTCTCAACATGTTTTATGGTGTGAAGGTCTGACCCTGTACATTTCTCTGCATTCTTTAGCATTTCATAATAATATAATTTGATTAAACATCCCCGGTTTGATTTGTCAATTTGTAACTTTCTGATGTTAATCAACAATAATTAATAAAAAAAAAACACAAATTCTTTTAAATTCATAAAGCCACATAATATACAGTATCAATGCTCCATTTACTTATTTGCTGTGTGGTGGATGGCTGGTGGCCACACCTGTTTCCATAGAGGTCCCTAAATAGACATCTTCCTCTAAACTTTCCAGTCCTGCCTCACATTCACCAGGTTATTAAAAATGCATAAAACAAACAATATTTGGACTGTGTGACAAGACCATCAAATATATCATACTAAAACTTTATCAGAAAGGAACGTTTTATCATTTCAGACATTTTGATTGATAGCTATAAGTTCAGATGTTTGCTTTTGAAATTACAGCCGTCAAAAACAAAACACTTTAATGAGAGTTGAATGAATGTCTAAATCATGTCCACATCCAGATCATACAGCAGCAGATGATGCTATATGGGACTCATAAAAATATTCTGGGACACCACACAAAATAGGAGTCAATTGTTTGTTACTGAGAGCTGTTCAACTCTAAAACATACTGTATAGGGCCTATAAACTGTTTCAGTGCAAATGTAAACATGCACTGGAAGAAAAAAAAAGTCTTGCACGACATCTGAAGAGGAACAACATACATCAGCGTCACTCCTACCCAGTTGAAATGTGACCTGTTAATGTTAGACTCCCACAAGAACATTAATAGCACAGCCATAAAGATCAGTATTGATAAAACCACTGTGAAATATCTAATTTACTGATGACAGCATGAGTGACATGCTGCCCTATCAGTATTAAATGATTTAATCACATTTTCATTGAAATAGGAAAAAAACATTTTGCAGTGATTTCACCCATTATTCTGTCACTAATGTTAAAAATCCACAATTTAGTTCTAATTTAATGTGGTTTATATATTTATTTAAGCTAAACTTGGGGCAGAACCTGAAATGGCTTATACAGTAATTTCAGCTTCTGCACCGATTAATGGTCTCTGTCAGCCACTTTAAAGAAATGGCAGCTAAATGGAAATCCAGCACACATTGTGGAAATAGCTGACAAACGCATTAACTTTCCTTTGTCAAATATGTGGTCTGCTATAGTTCACACAGGTGTGTGTAGGATCTAATGTCTTAAGACTTGCCGTTAGAGACAAATTTTAATTAAAATGTCTGTTACTTATCTGACATTTACTTTCCAACTTCTTCCCAGAAAGTTTGAAAATATAAAAAGCCCAAGCAGTAGTGGTTTATGTTCATAAGTGAACAGGCAGTTGTACAGTGTTATAGTCCGACTTATGAGATGTTTCAGACATTACAAGGGAATAAAAACATATTCAAGGCCAATAAAATGGCAGTGTGGCCTTGAGTGAAATGTTTTGGCAACTACCTGATAAATAGACATAAAATCTGATTCAGGCATTCTTTGGTGACAGTACATATAGCAAACTAACTGGCCTATGATAAAATAAATGCTCATAAAATACACCTGTGTCTGCGTTTGTCTTTTTTTTTTAAATTCACTTTGCAAAATTTTCTAATGGAGAGAGCACACAAGACAGATGTCCAACATGTCAATACATCATTTTTAAAATGCTAATTTGTACTGTACAGGTTTATTTTCTTTTTTACATTTTTTTATTTAACCTTTATTTTACCAGGCTAAAAAACCCTTAGAGATTAAATGCCTCCATTTCAAGAGGGACCTGGCCAAAATAACACAACTCACATAAAATTGTTACAAGATGGCTACAAACATAACAGTCACATACAAATCATTTAAAAGTTACATAAGCATCCTGAATAAGAAGTAGATACCAATGATTGAACCATGGTCTTAAATTCAGTGAGAGAAGCCAACTTAACCATTTTAAATTGTTCCTGCAAGCTGTTCCAAGTATTCAGAGCAGCAAATGAAGTGGCCTTCTTTCCCAGCTCCATTCTTATATATGATATGACATATGATTGATATATTTGTTGTGATCTCAGATTGTAGTCTGACAGAGAATTCTGAACAATACATTTACAAAGACACAAAGGTAAACTGCCTAAAATGGCTTTATAAATAAATATTTACCAATGATTCAATTGTCACATGGCAAGAGAAGGCCACCCCGCTTCAAGGTACAAAGCACAATGATGGATCAAAGGATTTAAGTTAGTGATAAACCTTAAAACACTATGATAAACAGTATCCAACTTAGAATGAGAAAAGTGGAAGCTGCTAGCTTTTTTCTGGTTCCCATAGATAAACAGAGTCTGTGTCTAAAAGAGAATCTTCAGTCTTGATTTGCTAACAAACTTATCAACATGTAACTTAAATGAAAGGTTATCATCTATCCATATACCTAAATATTTGTAAGCGGAAATGTTCAATTACCCTCTCCTCAGATGACACAATATTAATTAAATCAGCAGATCTTTTTCTGCTGGTTGTGAAATACATCACATTTGTTTTATCTGCATTCAATTTAAGCTTTAATTTAGCTAGTTGATACTGTAAAATGTCAGAGCCAGACTGAAGCTTAGTTAGCGCCTCAGTTAATAATGTAGCGCAGCTATAAAGCACTGTATCGTCTGTATAACGGCCTATAAACTCCATCTGCATTTACAGTACTCCCAAATCATTTACATAAAGACAAAATAATAACAGGCTAAGCACAGATCCTTGTGGTATCCCATTAATTAAAATGAGCCATTCAACACAAAGTCCATTTACTCTCACACACTGGGTTCTATTTGACTGATACTTTAAAACAATCTTACTGCAAATTCAGTCAAACCTAAACTGAGCAGATTTTGTATTACCAGCCCATGTTCAACAGTGTCAAATGTCTTGGACAAATCAACAATTAAAGCTGTGCAACCATGTTCCTGAACCAACGTAGAAATAATATCATTCACCACCTTCAAAGCAGCAGTATGAGTACTGTGCTGCTTCCTAAAACCTGACTGGTATTCTGATAATTCATTAGTCTGTAGGAACTCCTTTAATTGGTTACTCACTAAATTTTCCAGAATCTTAGCAAGCACAGACAGGTTTGATATAGGCCCATTGTTATTTAATAAGGTGGCATCTCCCACTTTCAGTAATGGTGTAACATATGCAGTAAAGTAATAATGATCAGTCTCAGCCAGCTAAGGCAATCATATGGAACTATGGTATGACAAATCTAAATACAAAAAGAAAACAGTTAAAAAACAAACAAACACCAGGCCAACATTTGCAGACCTGTTTGGTTGACAATGAGATTAAGCACATTTCTTCTGTGACAGAGCCATGTGAAAAACCCAGATGCTCTCTGATTCTGTAGCTGGCTATTTATTATAAGAAAGGAAGTTCAGTTTTGGTGCTTTCTCAGCTTCACTGCTGCTGTTTTGGTTGGTCTGCTCTCACCACAAACCCCTTGAGACCTTCCTCAAATGTATCCCCCTGCTCTCTGCATACTGTGCACTACACTATCCATCACTCACTGCTGAACAGCTCCGGGATGCTAACGCCACATCCTGAGTCTGCTGAGAAGCTACAAGCTTTGCTTTTTTCCTCTGAACCCAAGCACTTCTCAGACCGAATGAAACGAAGTCAGGCCGAAAGCAATTACTCAGTACTAAACGAGTAGTAGCAGGCAGCTTTTTTCCACCAGGGGCCAAAGAAGCTCTGCAGTCCTGGAGTTCCAATCTCATACTTAATCTATAGCCAAACTGACGCATGATCTTTACAGTACAGTGAAATACAGTACTGGTTGACAAGATTGAAAAATAGAGAATCCCCTTAACGCATTTGAGTTTTAACATTTCACTTGTTAAAACAGTAAATGAGCTAATGTAAACCTGTTGGACAGTTGTTCGGGACAATGGCTGGCATTATATTTTTCTTACTGTTAGCAAATCCAATGAAAAGAATAAAACCTCAATGTATTAGTTCATCTCTTTGTAGTAAACAATTCTTCTATCATGTCTTTTGCACTCAGCTCCAAGCTCTTTGGCTCCCCCTAAAATGGCACATAATATACTTTTTCTTTTTTTTTTTTTAAATTGCCCAGTAAATTCAAACAACTAGGCACTGTTATCAAATGCTACTCAGACAGGAGTAACTAGTGCATTTGCTGGGGAACTATTTTCAGCTGTGGATTAACACACATTTGGTGCACTAGTTTGTGATTCCAGCAGCTTTATGGTACATGTGGGGTTGATTCAAAATAAATTATATTGTGTCTTCACTGTAATGAAGAAGCATGCAACCCAGTGCAACTATGTACAGATGGGTGAAAATTAAAGGACACTCATCCTGGAAGAGACCACTCAGTGTTTCAAGTTTTTCCTTTAATTTGTCACCATCTGTAGGCCACTGCTGATTATACTGTTTGGACAACAGTGGAGCCCTGCGGCTCAGGGGAATAAGACAGCTCAACCTTTGGCTACACAGACAATACTTCATACTTGGTCTTTGTCTTTCAGTGGATTTAATCTTAACATTTCTTTAATCTTGGAGTAATGCTAAACTACAAACCTGACCAACATACTGTTGCCCATATGTGTATTTTTGAGGCAACATACCTGAGATGTAAAAAAAAAAACAAACAAAACAAAACAAACAACCCATACAATTATATGAAACGGTAAAAACAATAAACAATGCTTTATATTACAAAACGAGGAAATTTGGTCTTGCTGTTGATAAACAGCATCAAGTACAGTATGTATAAGATAACATTATGTCCCTTTCTACTGTTTATAGGATTAAATAAAGATAGGTTTTTCAAAGAAACTTGATCAGCACCTTGAGAAAAGTGATGTGAATTCACTTACAGTACCAAAGTAGTGGAGTGAGTGTTGACTGGTGACATATAGCCAATGGGCTGATAGTAGCTGGGTCTCCATCCAAAACACATGAAGAGGTCACCTGCGACTGTCTGACTTTTACATACACAATGGAAACCCTAAATACATACAGTGGGTACGGAAAGTATTCAAACCCCCTTAAATTTTTCACTCTTTGTTATATTGCAGCCATATGCTAAAATCATTTAAGTTCATTTTTTTCCTCATTAATGTACACACAGCACCCCATATTGACAGAAAAACACAGAATTTTTGACATTATTGCAGATTTATTAAAAAAGAAAAACTGAAATATCACATGGTCATAAGTATTCAGACCCTTTGCT
>NW_018128038.1:303243-316674 GCF_001952655.1 Monopterus albus
CCCCGATAGCTCAGTTTGGCCGGATGGCCAGCTCTAGGAAGGGTTCTGGTCGTCCCAAACGTCTTCCATTTATGGATTATGGAGGCCACTGTGCTCTTAGGAACCTTAAGTGCAGCAGAAATTTTTTTGTAACCTTGGCCAGATCTGTGCCTTGCCACAATTCTGTCTCTGAGCTCTTCAGGCAGTTCCTTTGACCTCATGATTCTCATTTGCTCTGACATGCACTGTGAGCTGTAGGGTCTTATATAGACAGGTGTGTGGCTTTTCCTAATCACGTCCAATCAGTATAATCAAACACAGCTGGACTCAAATGAAGGTGTAGAACCATCTCTGGGATGATCAGAAGAAATGGACAGCACCTAAGTTAAATATATGAGTGTCACAGCAAAGGGTCTGAATACTTATGACCATGTGATATTTCAGTTTTTCTTTTTTAATAAATCTGCAAAAATGTCAAAACTTCTGTGTTTTTCTGTCAATATGGGGTGCTGTGTGTACATTAATGAGGAAAAAAATGAACTTAAATGATTTTAGCATATGGCTGCAATATAACAAAGAGTGAAAAATTTAAAGGGGTCTGAATACTTTCCGTACCCACTGTAACAAAAATCAGTTATTAAAATACATTGTATATAACGAACTTTAACAAAAACATACATTTTTAAATAATTCATTATAAGATAAATGTCTCTGTAAACAAAATTGACTTTTTTATTAAAAAAAGGCCTGTGATTCTTGTGCCCTCAGAAATTCATTAATACAGAGTCACTCAACTTAGGAGATCAAATCTTCCAAAACTAGAGGAAGGAGGACGACGTCCTCAAAAATTGTAGGATATATTCCAGCTGTCATCTTGGCATCCATGTTTTGAACAGAGGTTTGTGTCCTGGACCTGGGAGTTCTTTGGGACGGCACAGTTTTTTAGCACCTCTAGCTGAAACATGCAGGTCCGACAGTAAAGCCAAACTGGTGTGTGTGGCTTCCGCCTCCCGTTAACGCTATGTCTCTCAGAGGAAGCAGCTGTAGATCCTCAAACTCAAACACGGATTCCTGAGGTCCAGAAACCGTCTCCTCTCCAGGCTGACACACAGGAAACAGAATACCAGTTTGTTTTCTTTTACATTTAATACCAGCTGTATGAAACAAGACTGTAATTTCTGTTAAACATACAGTACAACGCATATTTTGTTTTTTTGTTTACAGATTTTTTTGTTGGAACTGTCACTCCCCCATCCAGCCTCCAGATGTATCTGGACTCATTCCCTTTCCCTCTGTTCTCAGTCATCTGACTCTGCTCGCCTGCCCACCTGGTTCCCATCTCCCAGTCTACCACAGAGTATTTATATCAGTTATTTTCCCCTTGTCCTCTGTCAGATTGTTGCTTACATAGCCATAGTGGTCAAGTCATCTGCCTGTTTTCTTCCTCTGTGTTTGACCTGCATTTGGATTACTCTGGTTTTGGACTTTTGCCTGGATTTCTGGACTGTGCTTTCACCAATTTGGACGGCTCACCTGTCGTTACAGAGTGCTGTATGGATGACATGTTTTTATAGGCCAACCCAGAAGTTACCATCACTCAGGTTCCCTCAACAAAAAGCCAATTCGATTTTGCCATAGGCTTTTGGATTATTGCAGAAAAGCTCTGTGACAACGGTTTATGACACTTTCACATTTTGTTCAGCAAGATAATCCTCACAAGTGAACATCACTTTATGCTGTTTGAAGCCCAAATACAATTGAGAACGCATGGACACTGTCACCATCTTCAGATTTCTGGGCCTCCATATCTCTGCTGACCTCTCCTGGACTTATAACATCAAGGACTTAGTGAAGAAGACTCAGCAGCAGCTGTACTTCCTGCGAGTACTTGGGAAGAACAACTTGGACAAGAAGCTGCTGCTGGCCTTCTATCACGCCTCTGTGGAGAGTATACCTGCGTACTGTCTAGGGGTGTAGTATGCAGGCTCAACAGCTGAGGACAGAAAGACTGTGCAGAGGGTTATTAACACTGCCCAAAAAAGTCATCGGCTGTCCTCTGCCACCCCGGACAACATTTCCAGGTGTCACTGCCTCAGTAAAATCAAGGCCATCACAGAGGACCCCTCACATCCTGCCCATCACCTGCCCTCTGGATGGAGTTTCAGGTCAATAAAGTCTCACACCACCAGACTAACAAACAGCTTTTTTCCATGGGCCATATGGATAGCAAACAATCACTGACCCCCATCTCCCCCCACATACACATACACTTGCACATGACACCACAGCACGGACTCTTTATCCTCTATCTCAATTCAATGTGCACTAAACATGCTTCATAGTCCTACCAATGTACATTTCTATTTTTTTATTTTTATACTTGCATTGCATATTCTTTTTTCTTTTAAATTGTAGATTGTATATTTCTTGTACTTTGTCTTTTAAAGTTTTACGGTGCACTATTGTTTGAGTAGAGTACCAACATTTTCATTGTACTCCCACATGCAATGACAATGAAGCCTAATCTGATTCTGATTAGTTTGTGTGACAAAGCGTAATGAAACTGTTATGTTTCATAGTTGTAACAGCATATTTATGACAGTTTCCATGATGGCGGTGTTCCAGTATTCTTTATGGCAGTTTCTATGATGACAAAAGTCCATAAAACTTGCCACTTTTTTCTATGAATATAAAGCATTTTCAGGACTCACTGCCAAATTTATATAAACATGAAATCTTGGAATTCAAACCACTACCAGAGTTCAGGTTCCGGGACATCAGCATCATTGCTAAAACAAATGCTATTACTTCTCATATTAATAAGCTAATAATAAAAACTGTTCTAATTATGCAGTCACTTTGTTGCTTTTACTATCTAACAATAGAGACTGTGACTGAATATCCCCCCCAAAAGCCTTTACCTTGACAAAATGGTAAAATGCATAGACAGCACACAAAAAATTAGTTTAGAAAACTTTTACCATACCACACAGTCTTTAAGTGCTCCGAGGTAACTCTGCTTCCTAGTGTCGGTGAGGAATTTGACATCTCTCTCTGCCCGGCCCAGTCTATGTCCCGGATGGCAGGAATAGGTCACCTTCTGGAAGGCAGTGCTACTGTGCAACCTCAGGAAACGCATCTGGACCACATTAGCACCTGGATAGTAAAACTGAAAAGGAGAATAAGGACTGAATACATTATAAAAATGGCTGGTTTGGGATTATAGACCAACAGTGCACAAACTGAATAGAAGATGAACAAAATGAAACAAATCAAAGGATGATTGACAGAAAGCAAATTCTTTAAAAAAGTCAAAAATTATTGATAGTATCTTCTACTGTGACAAGTGCCTCCAGTTTTGGCTGTAATGTGAAATATGAATGTGGTCATTTCACCTCCTTTAGCTCACTGTGTCACATCCGCCCCTCAGTTTTAGTAGCACTTGCTCTGAATCCAGTCTCTGTTTGCACAATATTCACAAAATAGTGCTCCACACTTTCTTCCTTGCATCCAGTCATCAGCTCAGCCACCTCTGCTCCTCCTCCCAACAACCACCTCTCTAAGACCACAGCAAACCTGTCTTCCGTTCAGCCACCCACATTATGCCCAATCTCCCTCATCAGCCTCCCTCAGCCTGCTGGGTGCCCCAGACCCAATTCGCTGTCTCCACTAGTTTTGGAAAATAAAAACCGTTTAAATTTCCCTCTGGTCTCTGGCTCGCTGGTGAAGTTTCCTGTAGCAAACTGTTTTGGTTTTACGGCACATTTGCAGTCTCAGCGCTCTCATCAACCTTCTCTCCAGGAGAAGCAGCAGGCAGCTGGTTTCAGAAAACAAGACCTGATAACTCTGAGTACACTGCCTGTCCAGACAAAATGACAGAGTATAGCATTTAGCAGCCACATTTTTTGACTCAGGAGTTGGTGGAATCTAACCAAAGCATAGACGAGAATACCTGTTTTCAGGTGGAGAGAAACATCAAAGACAGATTATGCTAATTTAGCTCAAATTCTGATGAATGTGTAAACAGGCAGACCCTTGCTAACATGTTCACCATATAAGCTCTAAAAAGTGGCATGTTAAGAGTCTGTGATTTTCAGATTGTTGTGAATTTCTTCTGCCCCCAAGTGCCCAATAACATCAGTGAACACAGTCTACATAAATTTGATAATCTGCTCATGAAACAGCTGGAAAAGCAATGTGAAATATTTGGGTTTATTTTAGCTGTTCCATGCAAAGGGATTCACCCACCTGAAACCCCCGCTCCAGTCTGCTGAGCCACTCAAAGGATCCTTCTTCAGAAAATTCTTCCAGCCAAGCTTTCACAGGCAGCTGCAGGCAAAGGGGAAAAGGCCTTGATTTATACAAGAGACCTGTGAAGTCAGAGATGCTCGGAAACAGTAGCTGTTGATAAGCTCTGGGATAGCATGGAGCTCAAACACAAGCCAGAAATAAAGTGCTACCTTAGCACTTAAGAGATGCGTTGACTTCACGCTACAAAAACCAATTCATATTATTCTTTGGCTGAGTGGGTTCATGTTTTATGCAGTAGGTCTACTGACTGTATTATTGGAGAGGGTGAGAGGTTACTGTGCAATTTTCTTGTTAGGGTATCTCAACTTTTTATCTCATTAAACTTATGTTTTATCCAGTATTGCCAATAAACGATGCTTATGGAATTCAGAAAACGGTAGGGTGGAAGTGTGTGTGTGTGTTTTGCAGACAGTGAATTGGAGCAATGATTTTTCTTTCAACTTTTACTGTAGGGATGCTGTTCAATTGACAAAAAAAAAATTAGGTTGGAAGAAACTGAATTTTCCCAACTGAGTCACAAGCTTAATTTCAAGTCATCACTATGAAAATGCTAGCTGACTAACAATTCATCAAACTGAAATTTAGGTTGCCCAGCATGGCTTTGTGCGCTTAGTCAGGCATGTCAGTGATCCAAAGGTACAATTCCCTGCAGTCTTTCCCTGGTCTTTATACCTGAGAATCTCGAGGATGAAGGCAGGTCTGTTTTGATGTGGAAGAGAAGCTGCAGTAGGCCAGCAGAGCGTCGCCTGGACTGCCTTGGTTAGGATCGATGTAATACATTCCTGCACACAAAGGTTAAGGAAAGCCAAGTCAGATCTGTGGGAATCAAAGTACCACAGGAAAACCTGAATGACACTGGAAGTACAACACTAAACAACACTGATCTGTGCTAAAGAAACATTACAGATGTTAAAGTGGAAAGAACCACTTATGACCGTTAATGCTGAGCTGTTTACACATGTCCTGTATAGTAAGATGCTGCTGTAAACAAAAACAACCCATGTTAGTGGCTGCAGTTGTTCATGAGAGACAATACTCTGTATGTTTATCAAGCCTAAAGGGTTACAATAAATATGGAAATTTCAACGCCATTGTTCTCACTGCGAGAGAAGTTAGTACATTAGTCAGGTAAACAAGTAATGGTGTTGTTAAGAAGGACTCTGGGACAACTATAGCAGCTCAGTGATTTCCAAAAGGCTGTATTTAAATGTGGTTTTGATGTTGTCCAATAGTTCATCTAACTGACCGCTGCTGTATTCAGGGTGACAGAACCAGAGCTCCAGACAGGTGGTGGCGGGATGCTCTTTGCTGCCATCAGGAGGATCCGCAAGTAGCCGAAGTTCACGGTGCAGAGAATCCAGCAGAGTCTGGATCAAAGGATAGTTGGGCTTATCGGACACATACATCAGGTCCTGGATATAGAAAGAGGATTACAGAACACACACAGGGTGAGATGCCTCTAGCTAATTTGATATTTTAGCTGTCACAGCTCCTGTTTTAGCCCTGATCATTGTACTCGCTCCTTTGTCATGTCCCCTCCAGCCACCACATGTAAAGGGCTGTTCCTTTGCTCCTGGTCACATGACTCTGCCTTGCTGATCTGCACGCCTACTTGCACTACTTCTTCCAGTCTGCTTGGTAGTCTGTGTTTGGGTCCTACCTATCTAGTGCTTCCTTGCACAAAACACAATGTAGTTTTGACTTAAATAACAAACAGTAATGCACAAAACAAAAACATAATCCTCTCTTTATTTGTCGTGACAAATAAACAGAACACTTGCCTGACAGTTTTAATATTCACTATACCATAATTGTTTAAGACATCCATATTAGTCATTTCTGTCTGTTTTTGCAGACAAATTACACATGCTCTTGTGATAAATGCTTCTGTAAATGTTATCCCACATTAAACAAAATACTTGAATTGAAAATTAAAGATATGAATGACTCACTTTGAGTTGAGTGAAGGTCATGTTAAGCGGCTGTCCTGGAGCACAGTATTTTATAAATGTATTAAGATAATTTTGAAAAATGTTATTCAAGACAATTTATGCACTAACAAATACAGTATAGAGTACAAACATACTCAGTCCTTTTATTTTGTTTGGAAAATCGTAGCTTCATAGAGCATGCATGCAATCAGGCAGTGAAATAAAAACTGGAACTACCACCTTTGCAGTTGTACAGTAATCCTTTGCCAACCAGTGAGTTGTACTTTACATTCATGTCTGTCCAAACCTATATAGTATATACAGTGAAGACTGGTGAAGGAATTTAATAAAAGATGTTCACAAAAATGGGATGGACAAGCATCCAAGTGAATGTTTATGCCAAATTTGAGTAAATTCTCTCAAAGTGCCCCTGAGATATTGTGTTTATGAGAATGGGGCAGACAGATGGATGGACACAGCAGTAATGTAAAGGCTCACCATCGTGGAGGCATAAAAACATTTAATTTAGATGGTTGATTGTGTCAAATCAAGTAATATGACATAGAACTAATACGATTTTTAGTAGAAATTTGGTGCAAAAATTGGTGCAAACATCTTAGGGGTCTTAATACACATTTACCATAACCCCTACCCCACGGCTGCAATGAGATGCCACCGTTCCTGCAGAATAATAGACAGAGAACAAAGGGCCTAGTGGCCTACATGCCACTGCCCTGGTCTTAAGCTAACTCTGTTATGTTTGTTTGCTACTCAGCTGTTGTTAACTGTTAAATTTTTACTGCAAGCCATGTAGTCCCTAGAAGGATGAAATGTGAACGGCTTCCCCTTTTCCCCCAAAATTGTTGGTGTGTAATAAACCCTGTTATCTTTTCAAGACTGGTGATTAATGTGGACTTTTCTTTATGTTATTTGAAGCCAACCTCTGCCATAAAATAACTCCCAAATACCTTCATTACATTACTATGCCATCTGTGTTATAAATCTAGTTGCAATATAATTAAAAAGACTATTTTTTTTGTCCAGACTATCCATTTCTTTAGTTTATTTTATTTATTAATTAGACTTCCAAAATTAATTGATCTGAACACATCCCAGAGGCTGTTGGTCTCCCAAGTGGGGCTAGTCATTATCCAGGTTCATAGACATTTACAGATATCCTTGTACACATTTGGTTGCATAAATGCATCTGGCATATTATAAATGCTTTATAGCAACATGACAAGCATTGAACCAATAAAGCTTTGTTTCCTCCTCCTGCTATGTAACTCTGTTGTATACATACTGGGAGCCCCGTCCTGCCGGGCAGTCCAGGTAAACCTCGGTAGCCTTTCAAACCCTGCAGGGATAAGGACATATGATAAGCACAAGATATGATTCTGCACTGTTCTCCATGGTAATACCCCACCATTAACTGCAAAATGTACTGATATGGATATAAAGCCTGGCGAAATCACTGTACATTCTAACAAAAGTGTGACATGACAGTTTTAGGATTGCATGTGCCACCAATATAAACCAGAGCCATCATGACAATTAATTCTCCAGGGCATTTGCTTCACATAAGCATGAGCAAGTGCTGAAGTGAGTTTGAGCTGTCACGACAAGAGTGCTTGAGCTGATGATATACCTTTAATCCAAACAAGCCCTGCAACAGAGAAGAGAATAAAAGATGAAAAGGGCATGAGCATTAGTGTGATTCTTACTGCTTTTATCAGTGCATTAAGAAGCCATCAGCCACGGCTTCACAGATTTTATAACCCAAGTTAATAGATTTGTTTTCCCTAAGATGCAGTGGGTTGAACATATTCATCCCGTGCTACTGAACTGTGAATGAGTCAGAAGACTGGCAGCTAAAGAAAGCTGGCTGACAGATAATAGTCTGCACTTTATAGGAACAACTGGGGCTATTAGAAAACAATATCATTTAATTCCACATGTTCCACTCCGGGCTGTCTCATTTTTCAGACACAGGCTGGGAGAAAGTATCTCGGTGACAGATTATCTGCTTAAATTTAAAACATTAAATATCCCAGACAAAGGAAAAAAAAGAATAAGTAAAAATGAATTGCCTGAATAAGTGTTTCATATCCAAAGAAAATTTCAGAGTTAGTCGCCAAATTCTTTCCATATAAGAGAGCAACAACATGTAGAAGTCAAACAGAAAGCAACATACCAGCTATAAACAAAAGGATATGGCAGGTGGAGACAAAATATCTTAAACATTCATACTGTGCAAGTTTGTTAGAATGTGCTTTGCACAATGAATTAAAAACTCACAGGCAGTCCTGGCATCCCTAGTGCACCCCGTGGACCTGGACGACCAATACTCCCCTTAAAAAAACAAAGAAAACTGGACATCAAAATCCAAATCCATATTTACATGCAGTAAAGGTTCAAGAGACAAGAGTGAAACTAACAAAATGCACTACAGTCTTTGTTTACCTGCTCTCCCTTTAGACCCACTGGACCTGGCAACCCAACAGGACCACCAACACCCTGAGAAAAAGACAAAGGAAGCATGACATGTGGACAACGTCTCATGTCTTTCCTGTATATGATCGTTTCACTGTCTTTAATCCTCGCTCGACCCAGAAGTTGTTCCAAATAAGCGACGACCGAGGATATCCCAAGGCTCATATTCCTGCTCCGAGGAGCAAGGAGCAAGGAGCAAGGAGGCCGCTGGAGAAGCTGTGAGAGAGGATACACAAGTCTTTTATGGACCTTTACTGGAAATAAGTTTGACTGGATGCTTCAGATGAAGGATCTTCATGCCTCTAATAACACGTTTTCTCGATTCCTCTCTTCACATTTTCTCCTTGCACTGGGTACCTCTCATGTCTCTTATGAGCACTGTTGTTTTCCTCACTTGCATCTTTTCCTTGTCTTAGTCCCGCCCACACAAGATGCAAGAAAAGGATGGAAGGAAAACGTGAGAAGACTAGACTCAAGGAAAGAGTTTAACAGTTGTCTATAAATGATTTTTTGTCTGTCTTTACTTTTAACATTAAAACCTTATTTTTTGGAAATATATAAATATCATCAGCCATGGAAGAAAAACAACAAGCACGACCTATTCCCCACTATCAGCTGTCTCATCTATACCCACTCATTAAGATGTAAAACAATCCTCAGCACAGAAGGCCCGTCATATCCCCTTTGTAACTCAGTCCAACTCCTCCCTCATGGGAACATCACTCCTGTTTACTATACCATCTAAAACATCACATTTACCATCTGTCATTTGGTTTGAATGTCTAAAAGCTGTGTGTGAAACGTATGCGCAATATAGTGACCTCAAAAATTCACACAATCAAACTAATATGTAATGTCAATAGCATGTACACCACGGTCTGCTAACGATCCCACAATGCAATGCATTACATTTTCTAGATTCTCGTTAAAATTGTGCGACTCTACACTTGTCAGTGGTGACTGCAAAATGATGATGGTGATGTGTGTGACAGAGTTTTTGCTAAAGGTTTTTCTTCAGTATAGGCATGAGTAGGTCATCCATGGTTTCATAAAGCTGATGTCATGAGTGCAATATTCCAGTGTAGTAGTGATTACTGTCAAAAGAGAGGTAGATACTATACACACATGTGGCAAACTGGTGTACTGAGGCTTTAATTACAAGAAAATATGGATATTTATTTACTCACTGAATATCTATCAAAGATGCTGCCATTCTAAGAACTAGTTAGCAATGCAGTGGATCTACTTTGCATAAATATACAGTATATATATTCTTTATTCTTACATGTGCGCTAGATTGTAAATCAATTTTCAGGCAATATGAACATGTTGATCTTCACATTTTTCCTGTAATTATTGGTGAGTTAATAACTGCTTTACCATCACAACTATAAAGTTACTAACTAAATAATGACAATCATTGTTATTAATTGTTTTGCAGACATTTTCTCCTTATTGATGCATTAAATCAGGACAGCTCCTACCTTGATACCAGCACCTCCAGGTGGCCCAGGCAGTCCCATGTCTCCTTTTTCACCCTGAGGACACAAACACTGCAGTTTAACCTGCTCCTTCACTGACACAGCAGATCAGCACAATAAAAAAATTCAAGTATGGCATAGCTAAAAGCTCTGCTGGACCTGAATTGAGCCCACGGGATTAAACTGTTTTGTGAGCTGAAACACAACACATCGGTATTAATTCTATTTTTCTGCTCATTTCTATCACCTGTAACTCCTCCTTGCATGTTGCTATGACAATCAGAGCAAAAGAAAAACATTAGTTGTATGCCATTTTCACAAAGTGGTAGGAGAGGTTGTCACGAATTCACAGCTGCTGTAAATCACACTAAAAATCTCAGATTAGTTGAATTACTGTTCTGTAATGAGCTACTTATAGATGCTATAGTTGACACCTATAATATTCCAGTTAATTCATTTTATAACTGGAGTCATTTAAGATAAACCTAAATACTATGCACAATCCATTAAATGTTGACTATTCACATCACTTTACTTAGTTCTCAAAAAGGTACATTATATCGATATTTAAAGCCTTTCAGAGGTATGCAAGAAGTGGAGTCAGTATAAAAACCAATTTTTTTTTTTACTGAATCTAAAACAAACCACTATTATGTATTTTAACAACAGCAACATGAAGTGAACCTTTCAAGGAAATGAATCCATTTGGGTTGGGTCCTGAATAGAAAGCATTCACTTAATCATATCAGGTTTTTTTAATTCGTGTTTACCTCTTTCCCCTTTTCACCTTGATCCCCCGGCTCGCCATGTAACCCAGGGATTCCCTTCATGACAAAAATAAAAGACATAAATCAAGAGGATATCAATTTACTGATAAAATGCAGTCTAACTGTGAAATTCAGCTTCTTTCTCCAAATCGCTGAAAGGGACAGTTTGCCCAACAGACGGTCTCAGAGCTCATGTGTTCAGTTATGACATAAAACGGTAAATGGCTCAGAGCTCATGTGTGGGCACGTTCAGTTATGACATAAAACGGTAAATGGTCTTATACTTCTATAGCGCTTTTCTATTCATTGCAGCACACTCAAAGTGCTTTCACACTATTTGTTCATTCACCCGTTCACAGTCCAAATTCATGCACCAGTGATATCACTGGGAGCAACTAGGGATTCAGTGCCTTGCTCAAGGACGCTTCGACGTGAACTGAACAGAACCGCTAATCTTTCAGTTAGGACATGATCCGCTCTACCTCCTGAGCCACAGCTCCCTTTAAAAACAGGATGAATGTATGTTATGTGAACAAATATATTGACTTACGATGAGACCTGGCCACCCAGGGAGGCCTGCCAGTCCTGTGTTCCCCTTTTCACCCTGAACAACAAAACACAATCTACTGCTGGCTCATGCATTGTAACTGAACTAGGTGTACACAAATTCTGAGGCCTTGTTTTTGTATATCTCACCTTTGGTCCTCTGTCTCCCCTCGCCCCTCTGACTCCTGCTTTCCCTCGTTTTCCCTGAGGATGAATTTGCCATGTTTTTAAATGAGGCATGTTATATATCCTTATATTAGTTAGAACTGCATTTCACAACACTGGAGCAGAAAGCTCTTACCCTCCTTCCCACATGCCCCCTCCTCCCTGGTGATCCATTCTCACCATCATCTCCCTATAGGGGTAAAATATACACTAGTATCTTTCTGGAAAAAGATATTCAGTACTTGCGGTGTTGATTTTGTTTCACAAATTCCGTAATCCAATTAACATAACGCGGAATAAAAATAGGTTTAAATAAACATGAAAGAAACCACTTAGAGGTCACTTTGTGATTGTATGCCTCTGCCAACCAATCAAATTCCAAGGAATGGGACAGATGTGAGGTCATTGTGAACTTGACCTTTGACCAGCAAAATCTAATTAATTCATCCCTGAGCTCAAGTGGATGTTTGTGTCAAATTTGAAAAAATTCCCTTGCGGTGTTTCTGAGATATTGCATTCACAAAAATAGACTGGACTGCAAACTCTAAATGGTTTCTAAATGGAAAACTAGAATGTGTATAAATGTTACATTACTGCACAAAAATATACACAAGACATGGAGATAGCCAACCAGATAAAATATGGAGCTCTAACCTTCTCCCCTTTAATGCCTTGTTTCCCCTCAGGTCCTGGTCTTCCTTGTACTCCCTGCACAGCAAAGCAATTACAAACAAATCTATATTATATAAATAAAGGTCTGGTTAATTCACAGTAACTATGCTGTACACCTCCACACACTTACTGGAGCCCCTGTGGGACCTGAAGGACCCTGGGGTCCCACCTCTCCAGGAGGCCCCTGAAAGAAAAGAAACAAGCACAAATGAGAAAGTTGGTTGTTGATGGAAAAAGCAATGAATTGCCATCAGACTAAATGATGGTGCTTCTCAGTAGTGGTCTAGTTTTCACCTCAAACCCTGGGAGAGCTGGAGGACCTTGGATTCCTGGCAGGCCATCTTCACCCTGCAATATATATGTATATATATACAGTGGGTACGGAAAGTATTCAGACACCCTTAAATGTTTCAGTCTTTGTTTTATTGCAGCCATATGCTAAAATCATTTAAGTTCATTTTTTTCCTCATTAATGTACACACAGCACCCCATATTGACAGAAAAACACAGAATTTTTGACATTTTTGCAGATTTATTAAAAAAGAAAAACTGAAATATCACATGGTCATAAGTATTCAGACCCTTTGCTGTGACACTCATATATTTAACTTAGGTGCTGTCCATTTCTTCTGATCATCCCTGAGATGGTTCTACACCTTCATTTGAGTCCAGCTGTGTTTGATTATACTGATTGGACGTTATTAGGAAAGCCACACACCTGTCTATATAAGACCCTACAGCTCACACTGCATGTCAGAGCAAATGAGAATCATGAGGTCAAAGGAACTGCCTGAAGAGCTCACAGACAGAATTGTGGCAAGGCACAGATCTGGCCAAGGTTACAAAAAAATTTCTGCTGCACTTAAGGTTCCTAAGAGCACAGGGCCCTCCATAATCCTTTAATGGAAGACGTTTGGGACGACCAGAACCCTTCCTAGAGCTGGCCGTCCGACCAAACTGAGCTATCGGGGGAGAAGAGCCTCGGTGAGAGAGGTACAGAAGAACCCAAAAATGACTGTGGCTGAGCTCCAGAGATGCAGTCGGGAGATGGGAGAAAGTTGTAGAAAGTCAACCATCACTGCAGCC
>NW_018128038.1:317360-394574 GCF_001952655.1 Monopterus albus
TGAACTGAAATGATTTTAGCATATGGCTGCAATATAACAAAGAGTGAAAATTTTAAGGGGGTCTGAATACTTTCCGTACCCACTGTATATATTATAAATGAGGCACTTTTATGGATACCTGCACAAATTCAAATCCATGGAGGTCATGCTCAGTTGATTTTTAATTGTCATACAGTAGATACAAATAGCATGAAAACCACACGAACCTGTTCCCCTGGTAGGCCTGGAGGTCCTGGCTCTCCCTTCAATCCCTGTGGCCCTGATTTTCCTTTAGCTCCCTGGTCTGCTGGAGGCCCAGCTTGTCCTACTAAACCCTGCCATACAAACATTACAAAATTACATTTTCACTACAACATGGCAATGGCAATTTAACAAAACTACAATGCTGCTAATATAGACCCTCACAAACACACACGGGATGCATGTATACAATCTGGAGAGGTGTAGACTGTGAGGAAAACTTCAGTACAATAGATGAAATATTTATTTGAATGCAGTAATTTGCTAAGAAAATTGTACAACTTCCTGACAGACGAGGACACTTACAGGTGGTCCCAGCCTCCCTGCGTCTCCTCTGACACCACGTGCTCCCTTTATTCCCTATGAACAAGACCATAGAGAGTAAAATGGACGGCTTTCCACAGACATGCTGTATGTATAGTGTCGTCCAAACTGCCAAATGAAACTGGAGTTTACCTGAGGGCCACCAGACCCTGGAGGTCCATTAATTCCTAATGGCCCAGACTCTCCCTGGATGAATGGATGAAAACCTTTTAATGTTTTTCCACTGACATTTCTTCTATATTTAAATGATTAGATTCAGGCAGAGCACTGCAGGTGATGTATAAAAAAGAAGATGTATTACAAAGAGTAATATGTGTTCCTTGCAGGAGGTGGTGGTGGGGTCCGTCCAATTAGGTGATTACTGAGATTATAATGTTTGCCACAGTGAAAGCCTGGAGTACCTGTCAAACTGACAAGGTTACTCTTGGAAAGTTTTTTCTTATACTTGGGTAGAATGATTCTTTTTCCACTTTAAACAAGAGGTAAATATGCAGAGTAAGTTAGAAACACAACAGACACACTGTAACTGCACGAAAATTTTGCCTTGTAGCCTGCTGTTTTTAAGTACATGTGAAAATTAAGTTGTCTTTTTTTTATAAATACAATTTACTCAGTTTGAAACACACCTGTGGCTGTGCTCCCTAAACCCAGACCCAAATGGAAAAAAGAAAAAAACAGAATTATTTCTTCACAGTTGTATGCCTCTGTCAACAAGTCAAATCCACAGGAATGACACAGAAATGAAGTCACTGTGACCCTGGCCTTCGATCACCAAAGTTTGATCAGTTCATCCTTGAGTGTGAAACTGTGGCAGTGCACGGGGCAGAGCTAGCTTCCAGGAGCTAGAAGCATCCTGGCTACTGCTTCAGGGCTCAGGTACGGTAGTGGTAGGTTCAGTGACAGCACTGAAAGTTGATTTTCCTTTGATGAAAGCCTTTGATGCTGCACTGAATGCATGTCTCCAGCCTGGGTTACTGACAATCAAACTTGATCCTTGACTTAGCTGTAAGCATGGATAAGCCACACCCTTGGTAGGGACACGAGAGAATATCGGTCACAGCCCAGGACAGTGAAATGCGTACAAGACACCCCTGCTTTGTGCCTTTCCTTCTGGGGGACAGGAGGTTCCATTGGCAGGGGGAAACACTGAATTCCCTTAGGGAATTCCTGAGATCTCATGTTCATGAGAATGAGCCGTACAATCCCAAAACATTCTCTGCCTCCAGCCACGGCTATCGCTTGTGCGTAGGCATGAAGAGGTGAAATTGATTGCAACCCAAAACAATCTTATCTTGAAATTATTTGGGCTGATTGATTGTACAGTTATTAAGAGCTTTATGAGTCTATGGCAGCACTGTGTTAAATTGGTTTTTAACCTTCTGTCCCTGAGGTCCATCTGGTCCTCGGGGTCCCTGAGAGCCTGTGGATCCCTAAAATCAGCAAACACATATTAAAATCAGTTGGAGCATGTGTGGAGACAACAATAATAATAAAAGCCAAACCCCAGATGGATCAATAAATGTCAATCACAATGATGAACTGTTCAATAAATTAATTTAAAGGCAACTCTGAACATCATCTATTCAAGAGCATCAATACATCCTAATAACAAACTCACCTGTATCCCTGCCAGACCTGCAGGTCCCATTTCACCCATCAGCCCAGGTTCACCCTGTTCAAGAGGATGTGTGTGACATCAGGAACAGTTTGTATTTGTTCTCATCTCTCTGGCTGATCAGCCCGTCCTGGTCCTGGTACCACTCTGTTATTAAAATGCAACTTGCTGCCACCATTTTGACAAGGCAGCTGGGCATGGCACATTTGACTTTTCAAAGCTTTCCAAATGAATAAATATACACAGAATAGCATTGCTCTTTCACTCTAATCTAAAGTTTTGATTAGGTCGAAGTAAAAACATATATTTCAGCTGGAATTTTTCAAGTCTCACTTTGGCCTGTCGATTGGAACTGGGAGATTCATTGTATTTCAATGGGGCCCTTCTCCCCCTTAGGTCCCCTTTGTCCATTTTCTCCAACAGTTCCCCAAGGGCCTTCTCGTCCAGATACGCCTAGAGGTCCCAACTCACCCTGCCAACAGTGATGAATGAACAGGACATACTTTAACTTACACTGCACATACACCTTCAACAAACTAAAGTGAAGAAATCCCCTTTACCTTCTCCCCTTTGGGCCCGAGATCTCCAGCTTCTCCAGGAAGCCCAACTTCACCCTGCAGAGGAGAATTTAACAGAAGCCTGGGGATGAGTGGTTGTCTTATCCCGTGTAGCACAGATTATTTTCTCCACGAGTGTCTCTGAGGGGACTTTGAACATGGACTTAACATTTTTGTTATCCATTTTGGTGTTAAAGTTTTACACTGAGAGTTTTTATCTAACACGGTGGTTAGCGCTGTCACCTCACTTCACAGTAAGAAGGTTCTGGGTTCGAGCCCGGGCCAACCTGGGGCCTCTCTTTGGGAAGTTTGCATGTTCTCCCTGTGCCTGCATGGGTTCTCTCCGGGTGCTCTGGCTTCCTCCCACAGCCCAAAGACATGCAGCTTAGGTTTATTGGTGATTCTAAATTGCCCGTTTGTGTGGTTGTTTGTCTACATGTCAGCCCTGTGATAAACTGGCAACCTGTCCAGGGTGGACCCTGCTTCTTGCCCAGTGTCTGCTGGGATTGACTCCAGATCCCTGAGTTCCCATATAAACACCAGGAAAGTGTTCATTTTAACTCTAGGGGTGATAAATTTGCTTTTACAATTTGCAGTGTGACTTTCTATTGGACTTCATAAATAGTGATAACACAAGGATGACCAGAAAATATTATAGAGCTGTGTAGCTTTTTGTTTTCAGATGCTTCAGGGTGGAGGATAAATGTACAGGCTGTGCAGCACGATTCATCAAGCTGAGTGAGGGTGCGTCTGCTGAAGGTTTCACAGAAATTACAAGCCATGCAAACTCTCTGCCAGCTCAGTGCTGAGTTAAGCACTACCACTGTCGCATCATCAGGAAAATTTAATTTCATGGTTTATGTAACAGTGATAGTGGATTAACACTTTTCAAGCCATCCTGGACTGGCTGTTTGTGTGACAAAATGAGTAAAACATGGAGGTGACGGTGATGCAATGAGGCCCTTAGGTTCTTCACTGAATTAAAGAATCTCCGGTTGAGCTGTTCTGTCACCTCCTGTATGAGACAGCAGCTGAACGTGTTTAATGTGTCAAATGAACATCATTTTTGCACCTACCTCTTTACCCATTGGTCCAGGTGGTCCCTCTAAGCCTTTTGGCCCCTCCAGTCCTCTCTCTCCTGGGGGACCTGGAAGACCAGGTTTCCCACAAGGCCCTAAGTCCCCCTGTCAAATATGACAACAAAGGTAGACAAGAAATCAGATGAGGTACACGACTGTAGGCTTTTCAATGCTAGTAAATGGTCAGGTGTCAGACAGTTATGTTCACCCAAACCTGAGGCTGCAGACTGTTACACAACAAGAAACAAAGTCAACATGGATTCTTGCTGTATAAAATAAATGTACTTTTAAGAAGCCGGTGTTGAAAACAAACAGTAATGCAAAAACTGAGGAATGTTGCTGCTGTGATCGCTGACCTGGTCTCCCTTCCGTCCAGGTGGACCCTCATTTCCTGTTTGGCCAGGCAGACCCTGATGAGCCAGAAGTCAAAACAATCATTAGTAAAATATCCTCTGTGGTCCTATTAACCAGCGGAATGCAGAAGAATAAACTAGTAAAATTTAAAATTCTCTTTGTAATGTGTAAATGTGCCATCATCTTATTTACTCTTTTTTTCCTGATGTCATATCTCAAAATATAAAAGGATTATCAGGCAGAGTTTCTTCACAAAAGATGCCTGTAGAATCCTGAATAGGTCTAAAATGTCATTTATGACATTCATGGCTCATGCTGAGTGGTAGTGATGGCAGAAACAAGGCTTTCTGAATCTTTGAATCAACTGAACCAATTGTTTCGGAAAATGGTCGGTTGTTTTGAAACATTTGAATCAGTCACGCTGGCGACATCTACCGGCCAAAAGCCTGTAAATACAATAGAAACTGTGTGACGACAATAAATGTTAGGTTCTATTTATAAATATGCGTCATATATAAGAAGGCATTTATTGCCATATACCTTCAAAATGGCTATACATTTTCAACAAAACTGTGTTTGTAGAAAGTAGGCCCATGATCTCTGATGGGGAGCGCTTGTGACTGGGGCTGTAGATTAGGGAGGGTTTAACTTTTTTGTCCCTGCTGTAGGCCCATTGTTTAAAAGCCTTTGGATACTTGGATGTGTCTTAACACTGATGATGTGTTGTTAGGAAATGCCAGATGTTGGTTACAAATGTTACATTTGACTAAATTGGGCTGCAAAATCTCAAAATGCTCGCACACAAGTGACCTTGTTCTTTTTCTTGCTCCCTCCATTATCCAAATCAACTTCTCCAAATATCACATGCATCTCTCTCTCTTCAACACAAAACTCCATAAAATCTGACCATTTTCATGGACTTTTATTGTGTTAATGGGACGTGGCACATCTGATGATCTACAAGTAACAGGAATCACCGACTGGGGATCAGCCCAAACTTTGTTATTCAGTTAGCGTAACTGTCAATTGGATCAACTGACTCAAGATCAGCAGTTGTATGTTCCATTGGCCCGTAGTGATGAACCACCAAAATATGAAACCTTTCATAAATCATTGTGAAACAATCATGTGACTTGGCCACTTTGATACAAACCCCAAAGCAGTGCTTCACAATGAAAGTGTCACAAGTGGTTCAAAGTATGTCAATATGTTGTTTTGAGTCCACCCATTTAATTTTGTGTTTTTATAACTGAATGTTTTCTGAGTATTTATTGTTCTTTAAAGCAACTTTATTCCAAACCCTTATTTTATTATGTTTACAATCAAAGGACACTTGATTAGCTAGGGTAGAGTCAGATATATTTTAGATGTAGTTTATTTCAAAAATCAGATAAATAAAAGAAACTGATTTGTTTGCTTAACAACAACATTACACCAACCTGCTGTCCATCTTGTCCTGTGGGACCAGGATCACCAGGAGAACCAGGTACACCCTGGAGGTCACAGTGCAAGTTTAAAAATTAAATATACATGAAGGTTACAAAAACAAAAAACATTGCTATTATGTGATTATTATTCCTGTGTACTGTATGTAGTGCAGTGTACCTTGGGTCCTCTCTCCCCTGCTGCTCCTAACGACCCATCAGCACCCTGTGGGCCCTGAACAGATCCAACAAACATGTTGGTCAGGTACAGCAGCTTGTACACTTTTTATGTGTTAGGTTTTTATGTTGTGACAGGTCACTGAGGTGCTCAGATACTTAAAGACTCAGTGAAAACATTTTCATCTTTTCAGACTACAGGTGAGAAAGAAAAACTGCAGTCAGATACTGGGATGCCTGCTGGGCCCTGTGGCCCCTGGAGTCCTGGTGGCCCTATGCTTCCCCTGGGTCCAGGTTTTCCAGTTGCCCCATCAGGTCCTGGGACACCTGGAGGGCCCTAGAAATTACACACCAACTGTTAGAATAAAGCTCAATCTTTAAATGCTTATTACATGTCAGAATAATGTAAATAGATTTGATTTAACTTGAATGTCACAAGTGAGTTTCAAGATAATTCAGACTCTCCTGAGGGTAAATTCAAGAGTCATTGTGTCATTCCTGTGTGAAGTTTGTCGGTGACATTCAGTCAATTTTACGAGGCAACTGACAGATGGATTGGACATGCATGTAAGTGCACGTGCAAACAAATAAATCAGTGGCACATGTTGTGGAAAATCTGATTTATTACTTTGTATGTCATAATAAAATCACACCGACAGACTATAGATTATATTCACACAACGTTGATGAAGTTGAAATAAATCAGTCACTTAAAATACAGCTTTCAGGCATTATGTTAACATGCTATCTTACTGTATGTACATTACTTGTGTGTGTGTGCTCATCTACAATAATAAGGCACCTTGTTATGTCAAATATTTCAAGTTGATATTAGAGAACACAGGAGAAGTTTGACTCCCTCAAGATGAAGCTACAGCAGGGAGACAGATGTGATTAGTTTTATCTCCTGCTTGATTGATTGCACTTCTGTGACTTGCTCTTATCATCTTTGCATCAAGCTTAGCTACTCTATGGGATGTTCTAATTGGCTTTGAGAGAGCAGCAGCAAAATGTAGACAAGCATGACTTGGGGCCGACTCTCTTGGATACTCGCTGAGGGAGTTTGAGATGATTGGTTCAGGGACTGTGAGAGACAAATTGACACTGATGTTTTCTCATAGGTTAAGTAATTATGTTTTCTATCTTTCACTGTGTGTGAGGCATGAGTGTAATCCTAATTCAAAGGAACTTCATGAATATGTTAAGTCTTATTTGTTGATGTGGGAATATGCATGAACTTTTTATGTGCACTGAAACTTGTAACTTTCATCCTCCGGACAGGTAAGCAGCTCCAGAACAAATCCTGGTGATGTCTGAACCTGGCTGATAGATAATTACAAGCACACCATCCTGCTGTGAGCATCCTCTCTCTTTATGATGAGTCACATTACCAAGCCAAAGCAAAAACAAAGGGACCATCTATGTGCATCCAGTTGCAGTGAAATGCCACTTAAATCCACATGCAAAGCTCTGTAACATGCAATGGTGTGTCACTGTGTAATGGCAGTCCTGTGAACCTGATATGCATCTGCCCAACTTCAAACTGTAACTTACTGGTGGGCCCTGTATCCCTTTGGGCCCTTTGCCTCCAGGTCGACCCTGTGAAAAACAACACAATTTCCACTTACAGTGTGTTGCTTGTTGATTGGGAAACTTCATTAGTAAATGAGTGATTAACCTGATGTACAGCTTTTAGGTGTCTACTAATCTTTAACGCTAGCCCTGAGGGACTGTACGCTATACCATTTCTGACATAATACACTACCAAATAGTCCCATAAACAGCAATGAATACATTTCCACCAAACTCTTGTGAGCAGCTGCCATGACCCCAAACTTCCGCATACTTCCTGAGTTTTAGTGTTCAATGCGAGCACCACTGTTCAGAATCCCAATAAAAAGCTACAATGAGTATAAAGCTAATGATAAAGCTAGCTTAAAAAGCTCAAAGCAGAGAGAATGTTTTCCAAAAGAACAAACATACAATACCATTTGGCAACAGGTGTATTAGTCTACATGTGCATCAATGATCTGTGAACAGCACTAAACCTGTACTGTTGTTTATGTTTTGAGCATCAATGGAAGAGGAGATAAATTATCTGCAAATGTTTGCTAACTTGTATGTACAATATTATACATTATGCTTCCTGTGCTGGTTTTACCAAATGAATTTCCACTGCAGGTAGTGCTGTCATGATTACAGTTTAAGTCCATCAGCAATGTGTGGGTGAAGCTAAATATTTATTATTTTGGAGCTGGGGCAAAAACTCTGTGCTTAAAGATTTCTCTCACCTGAGGTCCCCAGGGTCCCTTTTCTCCAGGAGGACCTGAGGCACCCTGAAAAAGAAATACGAAGACAAAACATGTTAATCACAACCACAGCTCACTTCTATCAGAGCAAAGAAGACAAAGCACATCCAGACTGATTATTTAAGCTCTAAAAATATCATAACTTGCATTCTTGTCTTTCAACATTGTGACAATTGCTGTGTAAGAAAAATATATATTATTGGTCAAGGAACACAATGACATGAGAAATAACACAATCTAGTAAAGAAGTGATGATTCAAATGAACCACAAACAGCAGCAAAATGTCTGTTTGCAATGTAACTAAAGGGGATTTATACTGTATGCTATTTACTTTATATGCACCTGGATACTTTGAAATTTATATAGGCTACGATGTAATGTACCCTGTGGAGAATTCCTGGAAACAAACACATCTCTCTTATCTCTTGGTGCTGCATTAAGTGTAATCCAGTCGGTATATCAGTTTGTTGTGCTGAACATAAACTTCCAGCTGACTACATTAAATGACTTTTCGGCTTATAAGGATAATATTATTGTTGATTGCTTAGGATTCAGTGAGGTCTAATTGATGAATATCAGATCAAGTCAGAATTACTGTCTGGTCCAGGGCCTTTATGAATCTTCTGCTGAGTTCTTTAACTGGGTTTCTGCTCATCAAGTGAATTTAAGACCTTTTTTTGGGGCCACAACCAAAAATTATGAACAATGAGACAAACAAACAAAAAAACTGTTGAGTATTCATTCTGTAAATGAATACATTGCTTTACAAGCAATTCTTGGGCTTCTTTTTTAGTATGAAGTCCACAGCACTCCAGTTTTTAATGCTCGATTGATCCAGGGTTGCTAACTAGTGTAGCTGGAGTTGGTGCAGGGAGGGTCACACAGGGGCTAGGCTTTGATAACACTCTTTTCAACTGCATTTAACTAGGAATTAAACTAGACTTGTAAATCCCCCTGACAACCAACTGTGAAGATGCATTATATGGAAGGCATTGTTAAACTCATGCCATCATTCAGCACTAGTTTTTCTACTGCATTGCCAAAAACTGTATTGTATGGCTGGTACTTTGCTTGTTTATAGAGGATTTCTCCTGTCGCTGTCTGGATTGCAGGGGGCAAGCTCGAGGACCGGGACCGACAAGACTTGTTTGTGCTCTATTATATTTCACTCTGCCATTAAATTTGCCACCAGTGCCCCCTGCAAAATCAATCACTGTGACCTGCTGGTAGTTGATGCACACCTGCTGCACACATCACTGGTCTATTTATCAAACCCTCCTTGGTGTGGTCCCATCATAACTACTGTCTTAATCAAGTCCTCTGAACAGTACTCAGTTCTCCTCTCCTATCATCCCAGGGGTCCAAACATAGGAAATAAGAAACAAAAATAAACTACAGACTTACTGCAGGCCCTGGCTTCCCAACAGGCCCAGGTAAACCTCGTAGACCTGGCTCACCCTGGTGCAGAAGAAAAAGACGTCATTGTGGCATTTTTGCTTATGGAGGGATTTTACCAGCTTTAATTGTAGGGCTTAAAATATCTTTACCTACATCATCAGAAATGTTAGTGTCTGAATATCAATATCAGTATCCTGATTCCAAGATAATCCTGCCATTTTTCAAAAAATGACTTTTCATCCTCTGGATCATTTACTTTCCTTTATGGTTCACATGTGCATCAACATGTTTAGGGTGCCCCTCCTGTTTCTTTTGGAAACCAACAAAGCTAACCTGCCACCACTCCCAAAATGCATCATCACTGTACGAGAAAGGTGACCTTACCCGTTCTCCTATGAAACCTGGAGGCCCGCGCATGCCCATGCTCCCCTGGACGCCCTGATGGTAGGAGAAACAGCAAATGAAAGAATGTCACAAAGGCTCATCCAACACCAGACAACATTTCAGATTATAAGGTATTCTGAAAAAGAAAAGTGTATTGAGTGTAACAGTTTATGTACAACACAGACTATGGGTATGATGTTTTTTTTAATCAGCATTTAAATGGGACTAATGAAAAACTAACAAAAAAATTAAGAATAAAACGGGCAAAAAATATAATGTGAAATATATAGGAGTAGTTCAGTTTTTTGAAAATATGCTTAATTGCTTTCTTGGAAATTGGATGAGAAGATCAATACTACTCTTATGCCTGTGTGTTTAATACGAAGTTAGAGCAGAACTTTTTTACCTTTGCACAGAGCCAGGTCAGGGGTTTCAGTCTATTTTAGTCTTTATGTTAAGATAAGCTAATTTTGTTCCATATTTACTACAGAGAGCAGCTGTGATGTTCTCACTAAACCGTGACTGTATGGAGGCATGAAAATCTATTAAAATCTACTTCCTCCTATGGGAAAATGGTGAGTCTAAACCTGACATGCATTCCACTTCATATTGGTTTGGTAAATGCTCAGTTCTCCAGTGAACCCATTCTAAAATTTCATATCCACCAGTTAAAAATACAGATAAGAAGTAAGACTGTGCGGTCACGTATTACAGACGGACCATGTTGTTTGTAGTGTTTAATGGGCTTAAGCGAGAATTATGAAAATCTCACAGCACTGTTTCAGGAGATTTTACCAGCTCATCTGCACACATTGCTGTTCTCAATCTTGATCATTTTGTCAATGACCCATAACCAATGCTTGAGCAAATATGTAAATTATAAATGTGCAATGATACAATACACTGTTCATGTACTGTATATACATAGTATGCTCTGAAGAAATAGTACAGGTGCATTCCCTGTATCTGCCCTGCTCAAGTATCACTTACATACATGCCTACTGAGCCCTGTGGTCCCTCCATACCTGGATTTCCCGAGAAACCCTGAGAAAACACACACAAAACACATAATGACAAAATACACACATACAGTATAACAAATACTGTATCCGCATGTGCTGATGTACTGGGGTCACGACTATGCCTGTAGACTGACCCTGTCTCCTGGGGGTGCTGGTGAGCCTGGGGGTCCTGTTTTCCCTTGTGGCCCCTATTGGATAAAAATGAAAACCTCCATCACTGAAGGGTCGAAGTACCACTGAATACAACTGTTTAGCTGTTCAGCCAATCATGTTCCACTCACCTAAACACCATTAATTGTGACTACAAAGATGCCACTGATTAAATGCACATTAAGACATTTTATGAAAAATGTTTGTTTGCTGTCTGGTCAGAGGTTTGAAAAAAGACATTTTATGAAAAAGGTTTGTTTGCTGTCTGGTCAGAGGTTTGATTAGAAGACTGCTTTCACCATGATGTTTATTTTAACTCAGTTTCTCTTAGGTCTTTAGTTTTTCAACTTGTTTTAAATACTAGTGACACAAAACAGATTTACATTCACCCAGCTGCTGTGTCTCAGGCTATACGCTGCACTGTGTGCGCTCATCTCCAACAAACTTCCACATGGCTGCCTCATCTCTGAAAACCTGTTTTATACAGCTGTTACAGTCTTTAAGCCCTCTGTCTTCCAAATGGCAAAGCCACAGAATGACAATGAAATGTACCGGAGAACCTCGCGGGCCATCTGTTCCTCTCTCTCCAGAAATTCCATGAAAACCCTGAAAAGGCAGCATAAGCAACATAAACAACAGTGCAGGTTTAGTGCTGTTCACAGATCAATGAATGCTTGCAAAGAAAACAAAAAGTCACAGATACTGAAAAGGGCCAGAGTGGAATGAGATAAAACATGACAATGCAACTGTGAAACAAACTGTTTTGTATTTCTTCCGATTAACAGATATGCATTGAGCTGTTGAACAACAGCTTTAAATGAGTTGATTCAGTATTCCACTAGTTTCCAAATCTGCTATTTAATTATTTAATGGCCATTTTATTTAATGACATTCACAAGGCTACTCCCTAAATGTCATTATGGGTAATATATTGGTAATTAAAAGTTAAGACTCTTTAACACTCTGCATTTGACTTTGTTAACTCCAGTAATTAATGCCGTGGTGGCTGTAAATTTGGTATTACAGAACCTGTCGTAAGCAACAGTACATCTGGAGTTTTTCAGTCCAGTTTTCTCAGAAGATTTAAAGTTTTAACACTAAACACAAAATATTTGGACTGGGATTGGTTTTGGCCCCTTAATTTTACTTATCGAAAATCTTAATGCTACAACATTCAGTGATATTTTGCCCATAACATTGAATGACATGTTCAACAATCACAATAGCTGCAATGTTAGTGTCTATAAGGCATTTTTAAGCATGTGTGTGACACATACATACATAACACAGTACTGTGTTTTTATTAGCTCTGATGAACTCCCACTCCTAATACTTTTAGTCGACACACCTGATACCATATGTCTAACTGGCTGTGGCAGGGTCTGTCATGTCTTGTTAAAACGTTTCTTTGGCACTTTTGCTGTTTACCTTCTCATGAATCTATAAAATCCTCCATAATTTGATCTGAGGCCATCTTGTAAAACTCTAATAATGAGCTTGCATTCAGCTGAACCGTGCTGCCTGTGGTAAAGAGCCAATCTGGAATGATGATGTCATGAATCGAGCATCAAAGTCATCCTGCAGCTAAAAGCGTTACCGTCTGTCCTTTACTGCCGACTCTTCCAGCTGCACCCAAGAGACCCTGAGGACAGAGAAAATACCAACAATGCAGTTTTCTTCCCTGCAGCTGACAGAGGCAAAGAAACAAAACCTACAAACAAAAACAACCAAGGTATCAACTCAGCATCTGATTCAGTCTTTTATCATATGTTGCTACACATTTTCTCAAAAGTGACAGACATACTGTAAGATTCATCATGAAGGTGAAGCCTTTTTCAGCTTTGCCTTCTGTTAGAATCAAATTTGACAAACAAGTAATGTGCTTTCTTTCATCCTCAGATGAAACACTGTGATAAATAAAGGAAACAGAGAGATCCAGCATGAACTCTGCACCATGGCAGCTCACCACTTACTACAACCGCACAAAGACTGCCTCCCACTGTCTAAACCAACAATTACAACACAAAGGTAACATTTCAACTGCAGAGTCAGTGTTGATATTTTTAGGAAACTTTCACATTTTAGTTTATCAATCCTTAAAACCTGCAACCAACAGCTTTATAACTGTGTATTCAGAGAAGCATTTTTAAAGCAGGCGTATGATTATGTGCATTGTCTGTCAATCATCACCGGATTTAGTAACGTACCTTCTAAAAGACAAGACTGGGACTAAAACCAGGTAATGAATTGTATGTGAAATAAGGTCAAATAAGTAAATAAATAAAATGATTCACAGAAAAATAAATGCAGATACAGGAGGGTGGCAGGAAGTAGACCACACACACACACACACACACACACACACACACACACACACACACACACACAGAACAGTATTAACAGGTGATGGGATTGAAATATGATAGAGAATGGGAACCTGTGTACCAGGCTTTCCTTCTACTCCCTGTGGTCCAGGTATGCCCGGAAAACCCTGGGATGTATTGAACAAAAACACACAGACACACAAAAAAACACTGTTTATATTAAGTCTTTTTCTGTATTAGATATTTTCAAAAAGTGGCCATTTTAAAATAAAAAATCTGAGAAGTCAGAACAGTTGAGTACAGAGGGCAGTTTCAGATTTATCTAGAACAGTCTGAGTTTATGTCAGCATAAACTCAAATCATTTCAAATCATTTTTGGCAGGCTTGACAGGAAAGTTTACCAATGGGCCTGTCTGACCAGTGTGGCCCCTCTGTCCAGTCCGACCCTGGAGAAAAGAGAGAGAAGATGACATCAATAGAAAATAAACACACACTGCACAGACAGTCACCAACAAGAAGCTGTTTCTGTAAACTACATTTCACTATATTATTTTCTCTTTTTTATCTCTAAGACTGCCATCAGAGATATTTCCTTACATTTTGAGCTCCTGACTGCTACTGCTTTTAATTCACACTACCGCTACAGTAGTGTGAATTAAAAGCAGTAGATAAGATAATCCTTTATTGGCATTGTAACATGTACAATGAAATTTTAGAGTGACCTCCAGTCGGTACAGCAATAAAAAAAAACATAACATATGAAATAAGACCACATAAAAAAACAAACAATAAATATTAAAATAATTTAACAAATAAAAATAACAAATTATTCAACTGAACAAAAGACAACTTAGGTAAACACAGAACAATACACTTCACAGATAATTTTGCGATATATAGCAGATTCCAACAGTTATATTTAGAAACTAAAATGCTTGTATGGAAATATACAGCTACATTATTGTGAAATGATTTGTTATCATCTCTAATCAGGTGGACATTACTACATGCATTTCTAAGGAAGGTTTTAGGAAAGAAAATACAAAGCATTTAGAATCTGTCAGGGTAAAACTTAACTGAAGGAATAAAGATCAACTAGCTAAGATGAACTAAGACTCGTGGAAAACATATTAGGCCAGCAGTCTCTCGAATGATGAGGGCCCGCAGGTTGGCTTCACGGTTGATGAAGCCCATGGTGTTGAGCTGGTTGAGCTGCTGCTGGAAACAAACCTCCGGTATCTGAAGCTGTACGGAAGGAGATGATGCAGGGAGTCAGATAGTACTTATTTATAGAGGTGGATCTTTAAGATTGTGATTACAGCCTTTCTTTGGTGAGTGGGATAATTTCACCCAATACTTCTGTATACCTATACCTGCTGATGTTGATACATTTGTTTTTCCTTCAGTTTATATGCTTGAACTGGTATTAATTTCTTTCACAACACCTACTTCAACTGACACAGTGCTTGAAAACCAACCAATACTCATCTTAAACTGACACTTCATCTTTCTTCAGTGATAGTTTTTTAGCACTTCCATTGTAAAGGACATTTCAGCTTCTTTGAGAAACCATTTTCCACTGCCTCTTCACATGTAACAGTTTCCAGTACTGCATCTGTTTCAAATGTTTCAACTGCAAATTTTAAGGATTTATCAACTTTTAAACTGGACACCAAAAACAAGAACAATGGTGGATTATCAACTGGGCAAAGGTGGCATCTGCACATTTTTTTAAAGAAGGTGCAGTTTCACTGTGTGGTAGTAGTTTTTGGTAACTGGATTAATTGCAAATGTATGTGGAAATCTGCATCAGTTACTATAAATAACAGCTGGATCCTGCTCTATTAAATATTTTTTGTTGTGGCCCTATTTTGAAGAAGAGTGCTCGCATGATGCCTTTTCCTAGATAAAGTTGTGTTTCATTATCTTACCACAATGTGACATAGAAAACCTAGAGGTAATTAGCCTTCCCGTGTAGCTGTACTGGTTGCTTCTTTAATATTTGTGAAAAATATAACTAATGAGACTGTCATCTATTGTGTGTACTTGATGTCACCCTAAACTTAAAAGGAAGCAACAAATGCCAGGTTGCAAACCTTTTGCCCCAACCAATCAAGTTAATCCAGCCACGCACAAAAGAGGTTGGTAACACTAGTTCTTCCTCTCTCCTCCCCCTCCTCTCCTGTTACTTGATGTACTTTTTTTTCTCTTCTCTGTTCACCCTCCCCAGATGGTTGAAGCAGATGTCTGCCCACCAAGAGCCTGGTTCTGTCAGAGGTTTCTTCTGTTAAAGGGAATTTTTCCTGAAGTGGACGTCCAATATCAGCACCATCAACAAGAAGGCACAGAAGAGGATGTACCTTCTGTATCAGTTCAGGAAGTTCAACCTACCCCAGAAGCTGCTGATACAGTTCTATAGAGGCATCACTGAGTCTGTTCTCAGCTCTTCCATCACTGTGTGGTTTGGCAATCAAAGAGGACAGGAACAGACTCCAACAGACATTCAGGACTGCAGAAAGAACCATCGGTGCCAGGCTACCCTGCATGGAGCACCTGTACACCTCACAGGTCAAAAGGAGGGCGGAGAAGATTTCTGGAGACCCCTCACACCCTGTACACAAACTGTTTGACCTTCTCCCCTCTGGACAGTGCTACAGGTTCACTGTAAGCCAAAACAACCAGACACAAGGACAGTTTCTTCTCCTGGGCCGTCACTCTGATGGACACTTAACCCATGCTTATGTGTATAACAAGATGCAGCGAACAATACAGTAATTATTTTAAAAACTGAATAGCTAATTTTTAAAATCTTGTATATGTGTGCATATTATCTGGTTTTTATTTGATTTTTATTCTGTTTATTTGTGAGCATCAGGAGCCATTGTGTTTTAATAATACTTGGCAATAAAGTTTGTTTGTTTGATTGATTGATTGACATAGACATATGTGATACTAACTAACTTAATGAATAAATCACCCCAGCACATACAGTTTGTATAGGACACAAGGGAGACACTGGCTTTAACTGTTGTTCAGAGTATAAACCCCCTGTCTGTAATTTTAATTGTCTGCTAACTTCTTTATCTGTACTAGCTGTATGATATAGGTGGAGCTGCTATGTAAAACAGATTCAAAACATGTAAATACTGTGTATGCCACACAATCACCAGGTGCACCTGACTGTATTTATTAATGCTGTCTCCTTCGTGAATACATACGGTCAACGGCGTCTTCGGATATATGAAGCCACAGGTCGAGGAAAACTGTGGAAACATTGACCATACTTGTGTCTACAGCTTCAGGGTTTGTGGTAAACTCCCCACCTGACGGCACTTTTACTTAACTTGGAGAGATATCTACTAAACGGAGATTCGGAGGACCTTATGTAACGTTTCCATTATCATCGTCATGGCAAAAGATTTTTAGGTAAGTATCCCAAAGGCTTATATTTATCGGTCGCTTTTGACCCTCTCCAAGTAATTGATCTAAGTACATTTGATTATTAATCAGCAATAAAACATCAGAAAGTATACGTTTATACTATTGTAGAGTAGCCTACAGGTAAAGTAAATAACACCTACCTATATTGGCCACATTGGCAGAAAATCTTATCACGCGACCCAATCGTCTACAATATGCAGTATGGGAGCTGTAGTTTCTAGTACTAGATTGTTCTGCATTTAAATAAACATGTTCTACAATAGAACTACAAGTCCCAGAGTTTCGCGGGAGGCAGAGCATGATTAACGCATGTAGGCAGACCATGGCGTTGTACAGGTCTGTGTGACAGGTTAGCATTAGAAAAACACCTCCGGACAGACGCGTCTGCGCACTGTAATCTGCTGCCAGCCACGGCAGTGTGAGAAATAAGGATGGGGTCTCGAATCAAGTAAGAATGTTTGTCCGCTGCTTTGCTGGAGGCTGTTAGTAGTTTGCTGCTCTGTTAGCTTTGTTCCAGTGAGTCACTGGAAGATACATTATAGTGCCAGGCCCTGACTTGTTGCGACACCGGTTAAAACACTGGCACTGTACTGTTCTGAATTAAAAAACTGTGTATTTTAAATGTAAACCTTTATATGGTTTTGAAGTATACTAGTCATTTACATGTTGATAAAACATTCGGGCACAGGTTGAGACAGATAGGGCTAACATTAGTAGTGATTTAGGAGCATAGTTCTGTAGCATTAGGCTGCGCATAGCTAGTGTAAACATGACAACTGTGACCGATTTCCATCTTAAACTGGGCGCTAGTTTCCACTTTTCAGTACAGAAATGCTGGCCTTTGGCAGATGTATTTGTGTTTACCTGTAGCCCAACTCAACTCCTCTGACATGATATAAATACTGTAGGGCTACGGCTAATCTGTTATTAGTGTTAAACACAAAATAAACAAAGTCATTTTGGTCTTGTTTTTGTGTCACGTTATCGTGTATACACAAGAGATTACTCAGGGTTTGAGTTACAATTGTTGTAGTAATATTAATGTCACTTTTGCACCATCACAATAGTACAATTTAATAAAGATGCATTGATCTTTATGAAGCTGTGAACTTGGCTTCACAAGGACAGTAATACTACTACTAATAATAATAATAATAACACTAAGTTGTCAAAATCTTGTTAGTAATATAATTTTTGCACATTGCAGACAAGACATTTTCAGAATCAGCATATCGTGGACGACTATGGCAAGGTCCCAAACTTGTGTGGGACATCTTGCTCATTAACAAATGTGTTTCATAAAACTGATTTTGTTGTTGGTAAACACCCCAGTGTTTTATTCTTTAACATCAGTGTGGCAGTTATTGGATTAGCATAAGATGTATTATGATGAAATGTCACAGTTTATGCAGCCAGTCTATGTTAACTATGACTTTCTTCAAGGATAAGGCCAGTGATTTTCTGTGTCTTGGTTATTTTCCGTAAATTCTGTACAGAGACTAAAGAATTTTGTGTACTCAGTGTAATGTCTGTAAATTAGGCTGTCCACCTGTGCTGTAGACCTCCAGTGTTGTCCAGAAACTGTTGAACACACACGAGCGAGCCACCTGCACTCAGTGACATGCTTCTTTCTCATGAACAATGTGATACCTATCTTTTTTACAAAGATCACCAAAGGTTACTTTAACAGGCAAATAATAAAGTACTAAAAAGTCAACTGGTCAAACAGTCGAGAGGTCTGTCAGTCAACTGAGACTCTTCTAGTTGAACCTTTGTTTTATTAAATTTTATTTTTTTGTCGGCAAGTGTGCATTACAATAGAAGGCAGTGCCGACCTCCATTATGTTTTCATATTCTCCTTATTTTGGCGCACCAAGAACCAATTTGCTCAATTCTTCCCTCTGGGAGGAATATCCATTTCAGTGATGACACTGTAAAATGTACGGATGTGGGTCCAGTGACACTATTTAGCAAATTGCTGCCCAGAAAAAGGAGAAAAATATAACAAAATTTACTAGGACAAGACACACAAAGGTGAGAGTTGTACTTTATTAAAAGTGTTTTTCAAACATTATTGTCTGCTTATACAAGAGAAAAGACTAACAGTTTTGACTGGTTTTGCAATTTTGCATTGGTTCAGTTTACCCACCTTTGTTATGTTTCTGCAAAATACCTCCATCTGAGAAGGACTAGGAAGCTAACAAAAATGTGGTGGGAAAACATTTCAATGATGAATTATAATTCAGAGGAGGCATCAGTATACAGTCATGGCCAAAAATATCGGCACCCCTGCATTTCTGTCAGGTTACACACCTCTTCTCCCAGAAAATTGTTGCAATCACAAATTCTTTGGTATTCTCATGTTTATTTCTTTTGTTTATATTGGAACAGCACAAAAAGCTGAAGAAAAAAAGCCAAATCTCATCCATTCCACACAGAACTCCAAAAATGGACTGGACAGAATTATTGACACACTCAACTTAACAATCAATCACTTCCTGTAACCATCAGTGAGTTTCTTCCACCTCTCTACTGGAATTATGGACCACTCTTCTATTGGCAACTGCTCCAGGTCTCTCAGATTTAAAGGGCTCATTCTCCCAGCTTCTCTCCAGAGGAGCTCTATGGGATTTTGATCTGGACTCTTTGCTGGCCACTCTCCAGAGATTACCAAAGCATTTGTGATTGTAACAGTTTTTTGGGAGAAGTGGACAGAAATGCAGGATTGCCAATATGTTTGGCCATGACTGTATAGTCTTATGTTCTGTAGTAGTGCAGTTTGGCACATATAAAACATAATAACAGGTGCTGCATAACTGAAAAAAGAAGCTCAAACTAGGCTATAACCATGTCTCAACAGAAATACAAGTATGCTGCTTGTCTCATTATTCAAACAAATCCAGTTTAATTAGGTCTCAGTTTCAATCTTGCATCATATGCAGCTGTCTTTATTGATTTTTAAATGCTCAGAAAAAGGTTCATGTCACTCCTATGCGTTTGAATACAGATGTTAATGTGGTCAGTCATCACTGAAATTTATGCTAGTTGATTTTCTCATAGTCTAGGACATACAGTATATAAAAAAGAACAAATAGTCACACAGACAGTTGACCGACAAATGTCCTAGCCAGTTACAGCCCTGTTCAACAGATATACTTCCCAAAAGACCTCTGGCCAACTGACCAGTGTCCTGTGCTCACTGTCTGAATATGACAACAGGGTTACATCCCAAGTCTCTTACATGATCTTTCCTCGACCTGGAGTTGCTCTGATTCTGATACTCTTGACCTGATCTGTGCCTCACCACAGTTTAGTTTAGTTTTTACAGAGAGTTCCTTCAACTTCATGACTTGGTGTTTGTCCTGACATGCAGTGTGAACTGTGGGGTCTTATACACATACTACTTATGTGTATGCACATGCGATGATCAGTGTAAACAGAATACACCTGACCACAGTTTGGAGTGTCACAGAAAAGGCTCTGAATAATTTTTGTAAATGAGAGATTCAGTTAAAGCACTTACAGCACATGAGTGAAACAGCATGGTATTAATAGTAGGCAAGTCTGCAAATTTTAGATTGAAACAATTTTGGACTATGCATAGAACAGGCTAATGAACTGTCTTCTGTTCCAGGGAGAGTCCGGAGTCCACTTTTGAGATGTATCTCGAGGTAGCCCAACCAGGTACACACAGTTCTGGTAAGTCTGTGAAGGCTGGAGGGACAGTTAATCCTGGACTACGTGCATCTTTATTACACTGATTGTAAGAAATGAACACAGCAGAAGTGATGTGAGAAATGATGGCTGAGGTGTTGCATCTTCATACTACAAAAATTGAGGATGAGCGTGTTACAAATGAAAATTGTATCATTACTGAAACCTATGAAGCTTTTATGTTTAAAAGGTTGTAACAGCTGATATCGTATTTACCATGTGAGGATTTACACAATGAGCAGGTTATGGATCATGTCTGAGAGCTGCACATTTACTCAGAAAGCAGAGTAATCCGATTTGATCACAGACTAATGCAATTTGGAGATCATATTTTCTCAGGTATGAGCAAGACACATGGTGGGCCTGGTGATGCTAAGAAAAGACAACAGTGTGCTTGAAATATGACTGCAGTATCTTCACTTCTAAGGGCTACCAGTGTTTTTATTCAAGCCATTTATGAGATCCTTGTAGAAGCCAGAGTTCAGCTCTGTTCACAGCTTCTTTGGTTTTATCTGTGGCAAAGCAGCCTGCAGAACTTCATGACAAAAGAGCTTATAATTTCAGCACTTTTTAAGACAAACATAGTATTGTTTCATTGAGGTGTAGAGCTAACAGTACTTTCCAGCCACATCTGTGTACTCTGGACTTGGCCATATGGATGCTGACATGCATGAGTTGTTGTGGAAAGTGAACTATTTGACAGTGGCAAACATAGAATTCTTGGTTTTGAGTTAATTTGCCAAAGCACCTGTGAAAAACTGTAGAAAGGTACTCATTGTTTATGTGATGTAGTTAAATGACACTATAGTGGGAGTTATAACAGTGTCTCTGGGCTGTTGCGTCATTAATGGCACAACCTTTTTGTGTTACTGTGTCGCAATTAGGTTAACACATTTCCACATGTGTGGAAAGACCCAGTAAACCCAGTTTCTCAGTTGATTCATTATAAGTGGTCACATGTCAAAATGGTTGGGAAGAGCAGGCTTAAAGCTAAATGAAAAATGGTGGTTCATCTCATCTCTTCATCTGTGTCTGAGGCTTTTTTTAATGCTGTACATGACTAATTTCCTGGGTACCGAGGAGAGGCTTTCGGCTGTGTTTCTAAGAACTTCTTCCTGTTGGAGTCTTGTGCCTCTCATCATTTCCTGTTCAGTTTTAAAAGTGCTATATCCATCTTTGTGACACACTATGGTTTTATATATGTCAGCAAAAATCTGATGTTACTCCGACAGCATGAGCATTAAAATCTAGTTTTGATGTGGAGAAGGGAACAGTTCTTGTATTTCTAAAAAATCCTTTTGTTTGCAAAGACTCTGACATGAGGCATCGGTGTGACACTCAGCATTTTGCAGTGAAATGGGTCATCTGGGACATCTTAGGCAATAGACACGATGTGATTTAGCAGAAATCTATATTGAAGGCAGAGTTTGCTAAAATAGGTGTTATTTGTTATAATTAAATAAGTTGTATCATCCATAATATTTCCATGTGAATTCTGCCATCCTGGCAAACATTTGGCCAGAAATAGAGTATGTGTACATTACAACAAACATGTGACAGTTAGTTAGATTTGTGATTATAAAACCTTGAGCATTAATCTGCCTCCACTCCTCTTGGATGGCTTTACTCCAAATACTGGATTTTTCATACTGATAGAGATATTTGGATGTTTAAAAAAATCAATAGATCAGCCCCAATCTAAAAATGTATACACAGGTTTCTGTGATTTGTTTTAATTGAAACGGTTCAGATAAGATAGATAAGATAATCCTTTATTGTCATTGTAACACATACCATGAAATTTTAGAGTGACCTCCAGTCGGTACAGCAATAGAAAAAAACACAACATATGAAATAAGACCATATAAAAAAGATAACCACTAAAGAAACGAAATAAACAACAGACCACTCACGCCCCCCCCTCACACACACAGGCATATTATATTTTAGCAGCATTGAGTGTGGTAACTGCTGTTCGGTAAAGACTATTCCTGAATCTAGTGGTCCTTGATTTGATTGCTCTGAACCGTCAAGTTCAAAGAGTGAACGTCCTGGGTGTGAAGTGTCCTTAATGATGATCTGGGCTTTTTTGAGGCAGCGGGAACTGTGTAGTTCTTCCAGAGGTGAGGAGAGGGCAGCCGACGATGTCCTGGGCCGTATTAATGACCCTCTGGAGCATTTTCCTCTGAGCCACTGTGCTGCTGCTATACCATACACATATTCAGTAGTATTATACCTTGATCCCTCTGTCTCCTGGTCTGCCGTTACGTCCATCTGGTCCCCTGTTCCCCTTTAAAGAGGATCAAATATTAATGAATGTGGCAAGAATCAATATCCAGTTGTATTTATTGTGTTCATTTGTGACTTGTCATCTTCTTCAAACTACATTTAGATACACTTTTGTCCATAACAACAATTAAATAAATTGGACGTTCTTGGTTTTTAAAATGGGTGAATTGATGTGGACATTAATACTTAGTTGTAATGTTAGAAAACTTACCAAAATAAATGGCTAGAGATTTACTTTTAATCACCATTAAAATAATCTTTGCTAATAAATATCATAACAGGTGAATTCCATAGATCAGAAAAGGTGATTAATTACACTGGATGTTTTAAGAGGCAGCCACTGAACATCCCTGTTCACTTCATTTTAGAATAAAAGATAGAAATCTGGAAACCCCTCAAAAATATACGAGGAATAGATAGAAAGATGTGTCATCCACATGTTACTAAAATTCTGTTGGAAATACCTGTCATACCTGGCCTCATTAATTATCTCATAAAAAATCTCTTAAGATTTTACCTTAAGTTTAAAAGGTAGACTAAAAAAAATATAATTCATGTTGTTATATTTTAACAACTTATTAAACATTTAGTAGGAGGTCAAAAGTGACTCTAGCTGTAACAAGTGATTTTAATTAAAGCCCAACGTATTTACAAGGAAATAATACAACAAAAAAAGTATAAAAACATAAAAACAGTTACTCTGGGAGTGTCTTAAATTCACCTTAAAAGTTGTTCATTAATGTCAGAAAACAACAAGAGCAGTTAAAATGTTGTTCATTAATGTCAGAAAACAACAACAACAACAACTGTTTCATAGTTAAATGTGACATTTGGATCAAAACGTGAAGTCTGACATGTTTAGATCTCGGGATGCATCACTGACCTTTAGCCCTTGGTGACCCTGTTTTCCCTGAGGGCCAGTTTCACCGTTTGTGCCCTGAATGAAGAATTCTAAAATCAGTCGAGCTTAATTCATTTTCACATTCTTTCTGCTGGTTAAGAAAGTGTGTAACACAATATTAGCCTAAAAGTCTACACAGATGGTTATTATTCTGATGATGAAAAGATTTTTGTTTGTTGCCAGGGAACATCAACATGTAGATGTTAAAACAACAGGTGGGATGTTTACTGAAAAGGACTGTTTAGAAATATATAGGGAAAAGGAACACAGTTTAATCAGTGGTGTTCAGTGTACCTCAGCGCCTTTGGGACCAGGCTGGCCCTCGGTCCCTGGGAAGCCTGGGAAGCCAGCGGGGCCCCTTTCTCCTTGAGGACCCCTAATGCCTGCTGCTCCCTGAACACCCTGAGAGAAAAACAGAAATGTATCTAGGATGAGGCACAGAGACCTCTACGAGACATACAAGGAACGTTTTTCTTTTTCTGTCGTGATTAAACAAACATAGTATAATGTGTTAATAAGGCAGTTTAAGAGGTGCTGGTATGTGGATTTCGTTGCCTGTGCACAGAATCAAGCTAGCTGTTTCTCTGTTTCCACTATAAGCTAAACTGGCTGTCAGCTTTACCTTCACAGTTTCCATGCAGACAATGACTTGTATTGATCTTCTTATCTACATGAAACTCTGCGCAACAAATCAAATAAATATATTTTCCACAATGTCAAACGATTCCTCTAGGATATTACAGAAAGCTGCTGGCTCTTACTTTGTCGCCTTTCAGTCCTGGATCCCCCTTGTCCCCATGTCGTCCCCTGTTACCCTGTAAAAGAGAAAAAGGTCAAACATACACTTGGTCAATTATGCCTTGTTGTAAATATATATATTGAAATGAGCACCTACTGTTAGTCCAGGAAAACCCATAGGACCTTGTTGTCCCCATGTGCCCTGTCAAAAATAGAAGGCCAAAAAGGTCACATTTAGTTAAAAAATGGAAACATGACAATAGACCAAGTAATCATTAAGGAATAACTAATAAAGTATCAAGAAAAGAAATAAAAGATTAAATGGCAGCTAAAGATGTTATTTTACAGTGCATCAGTCTGAAAACTAGAGATAAATCTATTGAAATGCAGCAGGGAATGATAATAAACAAAGAGGCTTAGGTGTCTCTTAGAATCATGTCATGATCAAGTACAACCAGTAGATGGCAGTGTGAAGCTGCAGCATGTCGTCAGCCAGTGTTGTGGTTATATACATTGATATTTATATATCAATTTGAAAATACATCCTATGGTACAGTCTGTTTGTGTGATCTGTGAGCTGCTGCACTGACAAACGTTAGGGGACTGGTTACAAAACTGACACAGATCTCTACATTCACAACTGCTTTTAACATACATCTAGTCTGTTCATATACAGTCAGTTTCTACATGTGTGTCACTGTAATGTAACAGTGCAACACCATGAAGAAGGTGTTCAAGTGCAACTCACCATGGGCCCCTCAAAGCCAGGATCCCCCCGAGCACCCATGGGTCCCGTAGGCCCCTAATATGTAAACAAAGGAAAGCAAACAATACAAGAGAAAATGATAAGAGACTGGAGTGTGTTTTTAGAAGGTTAGATCCACTCCATCAGCTGCTTTTACATGCTAATGCATTGCTGTGTACTCTTCCTCATGCACATTATCCTGAAGTGTATAACGAATATGACTAGGACTAAAATGGTGATTCTTAAACCTTTACACATGCTTCTCTATTAACCACAGTGAAATTTCAAACCCCTACCCTGTCTGTTATTTAAATATTTATTTTTTATCAATCATTAAGTAACTATGGAAATCAGCCAAGAAACAGGTCACACTGAATTTTATTTAATGGAAATAAAACAGTTATGACAGAAGTTAAACCAAGCCTGTGCTGCCAAAGGTTTTAAATATAGATAAGAGTTGAATGATACTGAATCTGAGAATAAGACAGACTTTATCATACTTTCTTAATAAACGCCTGTCTTTCTTCATTCTCTCCCTTGACTTTTTATAGTCTGACATTTATAGATATTTGTTTACTGGTCCCTCATAGATCAGCTTCAAACACCACAGTGGATATAACTAAAATAAACTGACTTCAAATGGTAAATCTTGACACTTGGTGCTAGAGGTTCTTGGATCAAAATTCTGATGTACCAAAAAACCAGACATGTTTACAGCTCTGACCTGTCTGTTGAGTAACAGCAGAGACTGTGCATCTAAAACTGATTCACCATACACATGTATTATTTAATTCCTTATAGCAAACACCTAAACGTGGTATGAGAAGTTGATTTATTGTGAAATATAAACCAAACATACACATTTTTTTGTGTAGTTCCTTTCAAGTTCAAACAAAATCTCCTCAGCGGTCACTGAGGTTTGCTTTGGAAAACAAAACAAGAAAAAATGCAACACACTGCACATGATGATAACAAACTTACAGGATCTCCTTTGGGTCCAGGAGCACCAATTAGTCCTGGGTGTCCCTGTTAAGATTCATACTGACATCACTGTCTTGCACTTTACAGACTGAAGTGAATGAATCGGCAACAAAACAAATCAAAAGTAACAGTCTTGTCCTGAACTGTACTCACTTGGGGTCCTCGGTGCCCTGGAGACCCCATCTGCCCCTCTAAACCTGGAGGCCCCTAAGTGGAAGAAAAAGAAAATAACATATTGTATGCCAAACATAGTCTCCAGCAAGTTGAATGCGTACCATACCTATCGCATAAACACAACCAATTAAAATGTGTACCTGTGGGCCTTTGGGGCCAACACTGCCAGCAGGGCCCGTGTCCCCCTAAAAGAAATAATAAATGATTGACACACAAAGGATGTTACCCAAAATCATCAAGTACAAATGCTATACATTCTCTGGTTTCAGCTTCTGAAACACTAACATTTGCTGGCTTCTACTGGAAACAGAACATTTTCAGTTTCTGTATCATTGGTTGGACAGAACAAGCAATATTTTACAGCATTTAATCAATTATCTAGAAAAGAGGAAAGCCAGCTTTAACTTTCGACCTACTATTATAAATACTTATTGTAGTGTAAACCTACCCTTGAGCCATTAACCCCTTGTGCTCCAACTCGTCCTGTAACACCTGCTGCACCCTGTGAGACAAACACAAATGTCACACTTGGCACGGAGACAAATGATTTGTCTAATTAATGCGTCTACTTACCATTGGCCCTGGCAGACCAGGGAGGCCGTGCAGTCCGCTCGGCCCCTGTTAACAAGTACATAACAGCATGAATGATACACTGTCCTACATCTCGTCATTGTCCATCAGGTGGCCAAGTCAAGATCTTCTATGGTCAAATGATGACGCTGGTTTAAGGCCTCTGATATATTGTTCTTTTTTAAATGTCAAGATCACCACACCATGAAACAGTGAAGCAGAAAAGTAACAGCAAAGTGCCAAAAATGTGACAGTGTTATTCAAATGCTTAAGACCAATTTCTCAAGCAAGCAGTTTGATAGGACACCACTCACATCAGGCCCGCATGGCCCCTCTGGCCCGTAGCCACCTCGGACCCCCTGAGGCCCCTGCAGAGAAGAGTCAAGTCACCCATGTCACCCTATTAACAATGTATCGTTATAATACAATAAACTACTTTCACAGTGAGGATTAATCGTTCAGATTAGCAACTACTGGCCAGAGTGCTAATATTGTGAGGCAGAGATTCTGATTTCATGCCAAGCAGACCAAAAATAAACCACAATAAGGACTGAAGAAACAAAACAGTAAGACACTGCGTCACTACTCATTTCAAAGAGGGACTGGGTCAGGGATTAAAATGGATTCAGAAACACGTGCCTCACTTTTATAAAAGCTTAGTTTGTTTTGTTCCTCTTATTTTACACCAGATGGATGTGTAAGGATGTTTCACACAAGGACGACTGTTAGTCTCATTCCTGTTGTTTGTAAATTGACCCTGTAACATGTTGGCATCTTATCTTATCCAGCAGACAGTACATGAAATCTTCTTATTGTATAAGCGGCTTTAAGCTGCAGATAAAGAAGAAACGCTTGTGGCTCATTAACGACCTGCTTTCTTTACAAAGGGGTTGAACGTAATGTGAAATCCTGGTTTGTTGCACATACAAACAAAACCTTAAGATGCATTAATAGGAGAGAGACTCACTGGAGGTCCGATGACACCAGGTGGGCCAGGTAAACCATCTGAGCCCTAGACAAGAACAGAACACACTACCTCACCATTACAGCACTGTACTGTTAGAAAAGACATACATCTTCATACTTCAACAACACCACAGAGCACCAGAGGTCTTTCATTAATGTTGAACCACTGTGGCAGTAACACAGGCACAAAAAATACTAATACAAATTTAAATTCTTTGGATAAATATGATCATAGAATCTGTCAGAGTACCTTCTCACCAGGTTCACCAATTTCCCCTTGTGGACCCCTGAGGCCAATAAGACCCTGGGGAGGCAGAGAAAAATGATTGTCTGCAGTGGTAAAGTAATTTCTTTGTTGTCTCATCCTGCATACATGAGCATCAATCAATTTCACATACTGAGTGACCGCTTTTAAACTGAAATTATGTAAAAACATTTTTCAAATCCTACAACAATGTTTATGCTACAAGGACCTCATCAAATCCAGGTTTAAAACAACTATGATCAATATTTCTGCACTACCAACAGATCACATAGTTGCATGTATGTGAATGGTGGTTTTGTGTCAGTTGTCTCACAATAGTTCACATCAGTTCTACAGAGAGCTGTAGCATCTTTCAGCTCTTTCTTTTCTTTAGTTTTCAGCCTGCAAACACCATCTGCACAGCACTAATCAACAGGTTGCCAAAGTTAGCAACTGGCTGCTGTTATATGTCTCACCTCTTCACCTTCTTCTCCTTTGGACCCTCGCTCTCCCCTGTATCCCCAGGGGCCCTGATGTCAGTTAGGACAAGATAGAAATATTTCAACCGATGGGGAAAAAGAAAAACACCATTTACCACTTATAACACACTCCTACTAGACAGTGTTCTGTGTGCCATTTAACTGTTTACAACTAATAAGTGGAAAGAACCCACCTGTGATCCAGGAGCACCAGGTGAGCCGGGCTGACCATCTTCTCCATTTTCTCCATCTCTCCCTGGGGCCCCACCTCGTCCTGGAGGGCCCCTGGCACCCTGCTCACCCTGCCAGGCACATTAATCATCAGAGATTGGCCACTGGTGATACCAGCTGCTTCCCTATTAGCCTGCTAGTCGACATGAACAGGAACCAGGGACCATGAACATGAAACTAGGATTGTTACTATATATCAAAAATTATAAGCCTATACTGTGAAGATCACCTGAATAACAACATGCTGTCTAGAAGAATGTGGTCTGCAGTAACTCTGCCTAAAGACAGGTGGAAAACATACACAGAGATTCACAGTGAATGGCTAAACCACCTGTCCTGCTACTGACAAGGTTATCTTTCAAGCTGCTGCTGATGAAGGATATAGTGTTCTCAGCCCAACCTGCAGAAAATGTTTGGATTTGGGGGCCAGCAGTGAAAAATTCTAAATTCAACTCAAATGTGTTCTATTTGAAATGCATGTCAGATTTTTAAGAGCTTGTGTTGCAAGACTGACTGGAGCTCCTCAGTTTTTGTGGTAGTGGGTGGGGGCATGATAAATTAGTTTCTTTTTTCAAACCACTACAAGCAATGCATTGGTTTTTAATACTACACTCTCATGCATTTACACACACACACACACACACACACACACACACACACACACACACACACAGCTAAAAATGATCTCATTAGTGAACAATTGATTCATCAGTCAATAAAAAAAAATTACAAATTCAAATAGCTTGTTTTGTCCAACCAGATGTTCAACACTCAAAAATATTCAATTCACAGTGACATGAAACAGAGTTTCACACCACCTCCCCCACCCAGACTGGTCCTGCCGGTCTGGGGATCGAACTGGCGGCTGCACATTTCAGAGCAGATTTGTCCAGACTAGTGGTTCTCAGCCCTTCTGGAATGTGACCTTTAAAACAAAGCCCTGTCTGTTTGTGTCCAGTTGTCACAGGTTGCATATATCAGCAAGTTGTTAATAGCTTGTGGCGTCACACAGAGAATCATAATGTTATCCAGCAAATATAAGGGGAAAGCTATGAACAAAATAAATGTAATTTTGAAATTTATCTTATGACCCTTTGTGGGGAGTCCAGAGCCTCCGTTTGGAAAACACTTGCTCTGCACCACACAGACATCCCACAGCGAAAAAACACATCCATGCATACATGTAGAAATCAATGCTGACAGAGAATGAGGTGGCATCACAGACAAGATCACCACTATTCCTGTAGAACAGCCTTTCCCAAACTTAGGGTCATGACCCAAAACAGGTCCTTGACCTGTTTTAATAATGCTATGATATGTTAATTCATTTCCCCAATCAAAATAGAAGAAAATCACTCATTTTTCCATATAGATCTGTTCAGCTCAGATACTGTGCGCAAGGCTCTCTCTCTCCCCCTCTGTCTTTTCTCAACCTCATCTCGGCAGGCATCAAAGTTCATGGATTTTTCCGGTGGGCCGATAGGTTTTTCTCCCAAACCGCTTTACAGCCTATATAGTAGCTTATAGTTGCCTATTGTACAGTTAGACCACTACTGAATGTAATGAATAGAATTTGATGACAGTCCACATTAACCCTCCTGTTATGTTGTGGGTCAAATTGACCCACCTGCTTTAAATGAGACAAATATTTGATATGAAGAAATGAACATAACAGGAGGGAACCCTCTTGTTATGTTCATTTCTCAGGTGATGCCTGCTCAGCAGTTATGTTCGTGGGTCAATTTGACCCGCAACAAAACAGGAGGGTTAAGCTTATTTCATACAAGTCAGTGTTATAAGGTGGTGTGATATTTAACATTACTGTACTCTCAGCAATTTCATTGTTGCTGTAATGAAATACACATTTTATATAGGCTACATTTTGAATTCAGGATTTGTTGTGATTGTTATTGGCAGTTTACAGTTGCAGATGTTGTAGCAATTAATGATTTTTACAAGTTTGGGTCCTGGAGAGAGACCACATTTCTCTTTTGGGTCTCAGGCTGAAAAGGTTTGGGAACCCCTGCTGTAGAAACAAAAGAGTGGTCTCACTGGCATGGCTACACAGTGATAAAACACAAAGACAACACTCGACATTCTCTCACACACTATATAATACTAAAAATAACACTATATAAATGTGTTTTGTCATTATTTGTGGACAGTAAGTGATGACAGTTACCATCTCTCCTGGCATCCCTGGTTGTCCACGCTCCCCAGGTTCACCAGGTGGCCCCTGCCAAAGAAGATCAGGAAAAAATACTGTTCACCATATTCAACACAGAATTTTTGAAAATGTGTTATGTTTTCTGGTTCACAACTTGTCATAACTGTGCAGTGAGCCCATCTCTGACCTGTATGCCGGGCTTGCCTATCTCTCCAGGTGACCCTGCAGGCCCTTCTTTACTCTGCAAGCTCGCAAAGAAGATACCAGCCTCAAGTCAGTGGGAACTAACAAAACAACTACAGTAAATCCCTGAATATTAATCATCACAGCATACTTACAGGCCATCCAGCATGAAGTAACTGGTAGAAACTGGTCTGCTATGGGAGGAATTGAAACACAGGAGTTACAGACCAAGAAATAAAAATACAGAAAATTAAACAAAAGGAAATAAAGAGTGTATATCAATGTTTAGGAAAACATGATTTTTAATGAATCCATTATCATCTTTCACACTCTATAGTTTTGGCTGTTAAAAACCTATAGGACTCTCATTCTGCAGTCTGTTCACATGAAGTTCAAAGCACACAGTTATCTTCATAAATGAGAGTACTACCAGACTTTTTTCAATAACAGCTTTGCAATTCTCCATCATGCTGACATACTGGTACAGTATGACAGACAGCTGTGGCCACTGCACAGAGATGAAACAGAACAGGACAGAGCATCAGGCTGGATACACAATAACTGCAGGGTCAAGGTTTTTCATCATCATCTCTGAGGACTTCCAGCTGGTTCAGATGTTTACAGGAACATTGTCAAATGTGCTAGCTGACCACAGTGAAAAGATATACATCAGTTTCATGTTGCTCCGTTCAGTAATGCGATCAGTCTAGTGTGCATTTTGCCTAGCTTAGCACAAAAACCACGGGAGAAACAGTCTGCTTGGGTGCTAACCGTCTTTTTAAAGATTTTGCATCACAACTGTGACACAGCTGTGTGTTGCTCAGAATTACAAAAATGTGTATGGCTGGTAACTTCTTTCAGTGATGAGAGAGCTTCTGCAGTTTTATGTGTGATCTCAGTGCCCACCTGCTGTTGATCGGTAATGATACCAAATATGTAGGCTAATCACTAAACCATAAACTTAACCATCTTCTTTTTCTTCTTCTTCTTGCGGCTGTTCCCGTTAGGGGTCGCTACAGCGAATCATCTGTTTCCACCTAACTCTATCCTCAGCATCCTCTACTCTCACACCAATTAACTTCATGTCCTTTTTTAGCACATCCATATATCTCCTCTTTGGCCTTCCTCTTGACCTCTTGCCTGGCAGTTCCATCTCCAACATCCTTCTACCAATATAACCACTATCCCTCCTCTGCACATGTCCAAACCACCTCAATCTGGCCTCTCTGACCTTGTGCCTAAAACAGCCGACCCGAGCTGTCCCTCTGATGGGACAGCTCCATAATTATTTTTTCATGTGTCAGACACAGGTTACATGAGAGAGACATTATGGTATAGAACAGGAGCTTTGTCCACAGTTTACCCATATGCTTGACTGGTAATATGCAGTTCATGCTGAGTATAAGCTGCCAGTAGGAATCTAAAAATTAGTTCACTTCTGAAAGTACCAAAGAGACTTAGAAACTCCACAAAGACAACCTCAGACTACAATGACTTCTTTGTCAAGTGACGACTGTCTCATATACTACTGAAATTACTCACACATTCATTCATTCATTTTCTACCACTTAATCCCTGAGCGGGGTCACGGGTGGGGCCGGAGCCAATCCCGGCCGGCAATCGGGCGAAGGCGGGGTACACCCTGGACAGGTCGCCAATCCATCGCAGGGCTAACACATAGACAAACAACCACACACGCACATGCACTCCTATGGGCAATTTAGAGACACCAATCAACCTAAGCTGCATGTCTTTGGACTGTGGGAGGAAGCCGGAGTACCCGGAGAGAACCCACGCAAGCACGGGGAGAACATGCAAACTCCACACAGAAAGGTCCTAGGTGGGGCCCGAACCTGGAACCTTCGCGCTGTGAGGCAACGGTGCTAACCACTGTGCCACCGTGCTGCCCTTACTCACACATGCACTACTGATATGTCTTTTATATTATCCTGAAAAATTATTTCACATATACAACTGACAATGCACTCTTATACAACTGATATCCATCTCATAGTATGAGTATTTTCAGTAGTATAAGAGAGGACCTTCAGTATCATGTATTTCACATATGTCTGAGAGCATTTCAAATGTATAAGTGAAAGCCAAATGTCTGACTAATGGCCTACACTGCCACCAGTCGACAGGAGATAAGAAATTATTTCCAACAAAGTGCAAATACTGAACTAAATAGAATGAGTACATTGTGGTTACATCATACCTGGAAGGCAGCCCATTCCTCAGCGGTGTTCCTCCACAGGTAGAGTGTTGGCAAACCTGCTGGTCCAGGAGGTCCTGGTTCCCCCCTTTGTCCTGGACTTCCTTCAGGGCCCATCTTACCCTGTGGAAGGCATAATGTAAATGGCACATTTGTGTAAGACAAATCAAATTTTGCCAGCCTTGCTTTCATAATATTACATCACCGAAGTTATCTGAGGCAGCATTAGAGCTCTGACATAAATAAAAGACCCGCAGACATAATGGAAGAGGGAACAGCAGTTTATAGCTATAGGTATTAAAATGTCTAAAGGGAAATTAAAGCAAATTATGGGCCTGGATGTTGTTTCAGAGGTGCACAGAACAGAACGTCACTTAAATCTTAAGTCAAGTGGACTAATTTAACACCTTATCATAGGCTGTTTAACAAGGCTCTTTTACCTTATCACCTTTAAACCCGGGCAGGCCAGGCTCACCAGGACAGCCCTGTGAAAACAGTAGCAGCCCTCAATAAAACAGCTCACAACACTATAAGAAAAAAAGCATCCTCCAAGACACAGAATATTATTTATTATAATTACAGTATGTAGCTTTTTTCTAATATTTTTGTTTTAGAAATATGCTCAAAAACTTGTGAAGCATAATGTGTAGAGGTGCTGTCGAAGCCTCCTGTGACCCGGACTCATTGAGCAGCACTGGCAGCAGCACAGAGACATTAGCTTCTCAGTTGTTGAGTGGGATTTATCTCTCTAACCAATCAGAGATTTTCAATATTTCTGCTTGATCAGTAAGTTTTGTTGCATTCTCATTTATTGTAATATCATAATAAATATCTGAGGAGCTGGGCAGAGCGAGGCGTAGTGTAGCAGATCATAGTAGAGCATGGAGAGGGAGTGCTGAGTGGAGCAGAGCGGACTGATTTAGAGTTTTTATTGATTTAGCAGTAGTTAAACTGTTGATCAGATCTTTGTTTGAGGCATCTGGTTTTAATATACCTGCTAGCCAATCAGAAGTACCATGTTTTTAAATAAAAATAAACCAAGTTTAACACAATACTTGAAGCTAATGCTGCAGGCTAACAAATACTACAACAATCTAAACAAGGATGATCTGAGATTCTGTACATGAGGAGAGTACCCAAAAGGACGTCCTTCATGTTCCTTACAGCCGGCTCCAATCATAGTAATAGTGCTTAGTGAACCTCTAGATCTTTTGGCAGGGCAACTTCAGAGACTGGCCTAGACATGGCCAGATGTGCAGTCTGGTTCTGGTTCTGTTTGCTCTGCAGGCCCTGTGATGATCCACTTCTTACACCCTGACTGGATTGTAGGAATAGACTTTACCCCATGACACCGATCAAATATCAGATACATTAATTTAAGACATAATGAGGAACACCACGTCAAACTATTCACACTCCTAAAACATGCACTTCTTTGAGTGCTAGATCAAAGACATGTGGATCAGCATATGTTTGAGCAGCATAACCTTTCCTGATCAGATTCAGATGGCAGCTGATGGAGAACAGCTCTTGTAAACTGTAAAGCATAAACAGACTCTCTCATCCAATAACAGATATTGCTGATATAATACACCAAATCTGCTGTTAAATCATCGTGAAAGAAGTCTTGGCCTTCCACAAACACAAGACTGCAATAATAATAAAAATACTACCATAATTTGTCATTGAGCAGTTTACAAGACTTCTGACTCTGTAGCACACTTTGATAAATATAACAGAATTAAAACAAGGGCATTAGTGCAGCTAGGGGATCATAAGATCACTCACTTCCGGCCCTGGAGGACCCATTCGGCCTGGTGGTCCTCTCTGTAGCTGGTAGATTTTACCATCTGAGCCCCAGACAAGATCTCCATCTCTGTATACAATGGTCACAATTCTAGGATGCTCCTTGTCATAGCCAGTGGTGCTCTGTCTAGATATGCCCCCCCTTTCCCCATCTACTTCCTTTCCAGATGGGCCAGGGGTGATGATATAGGGTGTAGGTGAGACAGTCCTGGTCTGTTCATCTGTCTCCTCCCTTAGTTTGTTGGAGTCTGTGGATATTTGGGGTTCTGGTGAGCTCTTAGGAAGTAGAGCAAATCCCACTGAGAACTTCTTAGGGGTATTTTCAGTGTCCAGCTCAATGATGTCATCGGAAGGTTTTCTGTGGAACAACAGTGAAGCCCTTTCACTTGAATCTGTCTTCTTCTCTGTGGTAATATTCTCATCCAAATGTTTGAAGGACACTTCAGGCTTCCCCTTCTGGTTTCCTATAAGTCCATTTCTGGGGGACTTCCATTGAGGGTTCACTTGTCCGCCATTTGGGAAAACTGAATCCAACAAGTCAGTGTCCTCGTCCACCAAAAAGACTTCCCCACGAACCACTGAACCTTTCCAACTGGGTCCTGAAGGCACAGTCCCATCCCCTGGAGAACCATCTTTGTGCAGGAACACATTCTGTTAAGAAGCAAAATAAGAATTGGAGCTCAACCACCAGTTTTAAGTTGTTACTATAGTGGTTTATCTGGTTTGTAATGCGTTTTGATGTCATTAACTAGATGGGGTATAGATGTTTTATTGTGTGGTTTTTTTTTTGTGATGACTTTGTTGTGATTTCCTAACAAGATCAACAGACAAATCAACAGTGAATGAATAGTATTGGACTGAGACTTTGTATCTGCAGAAGAGTGAGGCACAAACAACCCAAAATAAGAGATGAGACCAAAGAATCAGTGATGATATAAGGTATAATAAGCATTCCCATTCCATCCATACACACAAACAAGAAATTGTGTTGTTGTATTGATACTGCTCATGTTTACGACACATAATTTGTCTCCTAAAGCAACTCATAACCCTCAGAAAAACCACAGCTGCAGGCTTTCTTCCCTTCTTGAAGTCTGTCAGGAACTCTTCACTGACATCTGGAATCATTTCATCTCCCTCTGGGTCGAATCATTTTTCAGCTCTTCACGACAGCTAGGCCTGACCCATCTGCCATCCAAACTTGCACACTACTAGAGATTATGTCTCATTTCTTTCCAAAACACTTGAATGTACTGTCACTAATTAACATTTCAGTGGTTTGCAATGAGTCTCCTAATGCAACCAAACCAGTTAGTCTATGTTTAGTGTGAGCGCCTAACCCTCCAAAAAGCTGGAGCCTCGTTGTATCTTTGACTTTAATAGCCATAGATCAGGTATCACACTGAAATTTCAGCTGTGTTACAGTGTGGTTGGAACACCACTGCTGTTTTGTTGTAGAGAATGACAAACCTCTCTTCTCTCGAGCTACAAAAACATTTCTGACTATAATATGAACTACTGACACCTCCTCCCATCCAACCGTCCTCAGCCTCATCACCCACCTGGCAGCAGGTGAGATCAAAGTTTGTTTTAGACACCTTCTGCAGTTAGAAAATGGCAAAATTTCAGGCCTTAATTCAGCCCTTCTTAGAGTATCATTCCCTTTTCTGGCACAATGGACAGCTTCGGGATCAGACTTCTCCGATGCAAAACCTATCACTGACCCTTCACATTATGGCAGACAGTGTTTCCATGTACAGCAGTCGCTCTCAAGTCTTTACCATAGGAATAAAACTGATTAATAATAAGTCAGTTCTATAATTGTTCCCATTGTAAATTAGTTTGGTTGAGAACATCAGCTGTCAAAATGTGGTTATTTTTATTGACTGTCACAAAGTCTCAGCCACTTCAATTATTTCAAAACGAGGACAGCAGTTGAAGGTTACGTGGTAGCCATCAAACACTAACAACATGCAAAACACTATGAGCCATTTTGTCCTGGCTTGTTGCATAGCGTTGCATTACACACACACATAGATAAAAATATTAGGCCTCAGGGAACAGTGGTGCAGTGAGAGAGACCTTTAAGAGGAAGTGACCAAGTAGCTGTAAATTTTATTTGATGACCCTAATGTGGTAAAATGGAGTGCACTAAAGTAGAGCTGAGAGCCATAAGGGGAACAGGGAAACAGGAGCGGGCATGCTCAGAGACTTTTTCCAGAGTAGAGCAGAGAGCTTTTAAAATACATATTTACTATATACAGGTGAACTACAGCACAGCATTGTAAAAGAAACTTCTTTTGCCATTAAGAGAAAGGAGAACCTATTATTTATCTGTTATGGAACATCTGTGAAGAAATTGCTTTTTACATAAAAACTAGGGATGGGCAATGAGCATTAGCATTGAACGGTCTGCAGCTACGCAGCCCCATATGCAGCTAGCTGTGATGCACCGTGTGTTCTGACATGCCAGTCATGGCCAGCGTTACATTTTTCCCATGCTGGCTCTGTCCACCGCAACATTAAATCCATCAGGTTACATTAAAGGCAATAAGCTAAATTAAGTATAAAGGTGTGTGCAGAAACACTGATGTCACATGGGGGTCAGCTGTGGCTCAGGAGGCAGAGCGGGTCGTCTGCTAACCAGAATATTAGTGGTTTGATTCCTGGCTTGTCCCGTTCACATGTTGAAGTGTCCTTGACACTGAACCCCCAGTTGCTCCTGGTGATGTGAATGTGTGCATGCTTGGGAGTGCGAATGACTGAATGGCCAAATAATGTGAAAGCGCTTTGAGTGTGCTGCAGTGCACAGAAAAGCGCTTTACAAGTAAAACCATTTACATGCAAGTTAAGTACATAGGCTCAGAGTAAATGTGTTGGAGGTTGTTTAAACATAGGCCTACTCGAATTTATTTTTCAGTAGCAGTCATGCATACTGCTCTTTACATTAGTATGGTATGTTTTATTAATATACTGTAAAAATTATTTTAATTCATATACACTTTAGTGTTTGAATTTGTTGAACAAATATTTTATTTCTTGTTTAATAATGCACTGCACAGAAAATCACAAAAGCATTGTTTAAATGAATGCATTTTAGTTTTTTTAATGTGGAAAATAGATTAAACATCCAATTCAGCATATTAGTGAATTTGTAGCGAAGATTTGAAAACCATTATCTATTATTCGGTGTACAGCTGCTTGGTAACCTTAAACGTTATGACTGCAAAAACAGATTCTTTGAGGCTTTTAGGGCTAAACAAAAGTTGCCATTGGAAAAGTACAGTAAGTTAGAAGTAGGGTTTGTATCAAATAAAGAGTGAAATGATGTGATACACACTGTGTGATTTAGTACAGTTATTACAAAAGAAATCTCAGGTTCAATATGTGGTTACGGGGATTTGGTAAGGCAAAAATCAATTGAGCATGCTGTGATTATATTATCAGAAAGAATTGCATGTCCAAGCACAACCCAAAAATAATCTGTTGAACCTGGCTTTCATTCATCATATTTGGAATATTAGAACAATAGCCTTAATTAAATCTTAAATACTGTATCTCCAGTGAAACCCTGCCCTTTTGGAGAGCTGGCTGAGTATACTGAAAACAAAAGTCCATTCTCCATCCCATGACACAGTCAGGCAGCTAGCCGTGACCGATAAACTGACACTGGATCTCCTCTGATCAACACCGACACCTAAGACTGCCACGAGCATGATATCTCTATGAACACCAGCCCATGTCGTACTTAGCGTACTATGACATGTTGGCCAGTCAGTCAGGAGCCGATAGTTATCCAACACTTCAAGTTTTTACCAGAGGGAGACATACTCTATTTGACATTATATTTTAGGCAAATCTCCCCCTTTTTGCTCAAATGTGTGTCTTGCTTTCTACATTATGTATTTAATGTACTTGTCTCAGGGTTATAAAAATGAAATTAACAGACAACAGAACTGCTTCAAGAATCCTGTGGTGTAAGCAGCATATATGCATGTATGGTTAAATACTGTGTATTAGTGTATTAGTGAACTGCAGACTCAGTCCCTACAGCTAGGCCTAATGGCACACCTGTTCCAAGGGACTGGAGAACCTGCCCCATACACAGCACAATACACTTGTCTGAATAATAATTGCTAAACAATTGGGGGAACCAATTTAAGGTTCAATATTTTATTTCACCCAATTATATTGGTATATGATATTATATACTATGTTTTATTACTTTTTTAACCTTTAAGGGAGGTTTCACTGAGAGTGAAGCTCTCTTTTGCAAGAAAGACCTCAACTCACACAGTTACAATATTCACAACTGGAAACTGCTCTGTACAACTCCCAGTCTGATCTGCTGGCAGCACAACTGAAGTAACTGGGGCTTAAAGGCTTTGCTCAGGGGTACATAAGTGGTTGCAGTGTGGTAAGACTGACTCAGATTTATCCTGCCTGTCTGTATATCAAACCAGGGGCCTTCTGTATCCTAGTACAGCATAGTACAGGCCACCAATGGACCTGGGAAGATGGTTAGAGAATTCAGCTGACAGACTACACTTTGTAAATCATCAATCCTTCAATATCATTAACATGGTCTTAAATATCACAACACCAGTCTCAAATGAGAGCTCAAACCAGTGTCAAGAGTCAATACCGTTGAGACAGTGACATCAAACATTACAGCTAAGGGCTCCATGGGCCATTAAGTTGAAAATACAACTCCATTAAAGACAATCTACAGAGCAGATGCTGCATAGCACGCATCTCAGTGGTTATCTTGTCAGACAAAACTAATAATGTCAGCAAGTAACTCTCTGAGCCTTCACATCATGTGCCAAGACAAAGTTTACACTCACTGTTTTTCTAACAGCTCTGGAGTAGCAGACTCAAGGAAACAAGGACAATGTGTATATTCAAAGTGTGTATGTGGGTTCTCATGCCTTTGTATGCTAACAACACAAAACTCTTCAATGTGAATCTATCCACCCCAATCTATCAGTGAATGAAAGACCATGAGGGTATCAAGTGGTTCAGTCTGTCAGTATGCATAGCTGCAGCCTGATGAACATCCAGAGCTATTTTACAGGTCCCAATAATGATTCCCCAATAGTCCTGTCAGAAAATAAGTCCTTTTTTTTCTTTACCTGCTTTAAAAACATTCATGATCATGCACGTGTGCTATGTCAGTTTACTAACCCACAGACTCCTGAAACCCAATCTTCTAATATTATATTAAATCTCTTCTAATTGTGTTAAATAGAGTATTGGCCAAAAAATGCAGACAACCTGCCCACATATTTTTGGTCTGAGGCATGGTTTGGGCTCTTTAGTGTCCAAGGAATGGAAATCCTAATACTAGAGTGATTAATTAGATAATAGCTCGCCTCCAACTTTGTGGCAACCTTCCTGTCTCAACTTGGCAGTACTCCTGTGCACAAAGCCAGGTCCATTAAAAAAAAAAGCTCTCCCCATCTGCTGTGTAAGAACTTGACTGCACAGAGCACTGACCTCAACCTCATACAACATCTCTGGAAGAAACCTATTGCCCAACATCAGTAACCTGCTTGTCATTGAATGGGAGAAAATCCCTGTAGCCCGGTTCCAAAATCCTGTGGAAAATATTCCCTTAAGAGTGGAGGCATGTTTAACAAGCTTAAGTGGATGTTATGTTTGATTTTAAATATGTTTTAATATATGTGACACTGTGGTGGCACAGCAGCACAGTGGTTAGCGCTGCTGCCTCACAGCAAGAAGGTTCTGGGTTTGCACACTGTGTGATTTAGTACAGTTATTACAAAAGAAATCTCAGGTTCAATATGTGGTTACGGGGATTTGGTAAGGCAAAAATCAATTGAGCATGCTGTGATTATATTATCAGAAAGAATTGCATGTCCAAGCACAACCCAAAAATAATCTGTTGAACCTGGCTTTCATTCATCATATTTGGAATATTAGAACAATAGCCTTAATTAAATCTTAAATACTGTATCTCCAGTGAAACCCTGCCCTTTTGGAGAGCTGGCTGAGTATACTGAAAACAAAAGTCCATTCTCCATCCCATGACACAGTCAGGCAGCTAGCCGTGACCGATAAACTGACACTGGATCTCCTCTGATCAACACCGACACCTAAGACTGCCACGAGCATGATATCTCTATGAACGCCAGCCCATGTCGTACTTAGCGTACTATGACATGTTGGCCAGTCAGTCAGGAGCCGATAGTTATCCAACACTTCAAGTTTTTACCAGAGGGAGACATACTCTATTTGACATTATATTTTAGGCAAATCTCCCCCTTTTTGCTCAAATGTGTGTCTTGCTTTCTACATTATGTATTTAATGTACTTGTCTCAGGGTTATAAAAATGAAATTAACAGACAACAGAACTGCTTCAAGAATCCTGTGGTGTAAGCAGCATATATGCATGTATGGTTAAATACTGTGTATTAGTGTATTAGTGAACTGCAGACTCAGTCCCTACAGCTAGGCCTAATGGCACACCTGTTCCAAGGGACTGGAGAACCTGCCCCATACACAGCACAATACACTTGTCTGAATAATAATTGCTAAACAATTGGGGGAACCAATTTAAGGTTCAATATTTTATTTCACCCAATTATATTGGTATATGATATTATATACTATGTTTTATTACTTTTTTAACCTTTAAGGGAGGTTTCACTGAGAGTGAAGCTCTCTTTTGCAAGAAAGACCTCAACTCACACAGTTACAATATTCACAACTGGAAACTGCTCTGTACAACTCCCAGTCTGATCTGCTGGCAGCACAACTGAAGTAACTGGGGCTTAAAGGCTTTGCTCAGGGGTACATAAGTGGTTGCAGTGTGGTAAGACTGACTCAGATTTATCCTGCCTGTCTGTATATCAAACCAGGGGCCTTCTGTATCCTAGTACAGCATAGTACAGGCCACCAATGGACCTGGGAAGATGGTTAGAGAATTCAGCTGACAGACTACACTTTGTAAATCATCAATCCTTCAATATCATTAACATGGTCTTAAATATCACAACACCAGTCTCAAATGAGAGCTCAAACCAGTGTCAAGAGTCAATACTGTTGAGACAGTGACATCAAACATTACAGCTAAGGGCTCCACGGGCCATTAAGTTGAAAATACAACTCCATTAAAGACAATCTACAGAGCAGATGCTGCATAGCACGCATCTCAGTGGTTATCTTGTCAGACAAAACTAATAATGTCAGCAAGTAACTCTCTGAGCCTTCACATCATGTGCCAAGACAAAGTTTACACTCACTGTTTTTCTAACAGCTCTGGAGTAGCAGACTCAAGGAAACAAGGACAATGTGTATATTCAAAGTGTGTATGTGGGTTCTCATGCCTTTGTATGCTAACAACACAAAACTCTTCAATGTGAATCTATCCACCCGAATCTATCAGTGAATGAAAGACCATGAGGGTATCAAGTGGTTCAGTCTGTCAGTATGCATAGCTGCAGCCTGATGAACATCCAGAGCTATTTTACAGGTCCCAATAATGATTCCCCAATAGTCCTGTCAGAAAATAAGTCCATTTTTTTCCTTACCTGCTTTAAAAACATTCATGATCATGCACGTGTGCTATGTCAGTTTACTAACCCACAGACTCCTGAAACCCAATCTTCTAATATTATATTAAAGCTCTTCTAATTGTGTTAAATAGAGTATTGGCCAAAAAATGCAGACACCCTGCCCACATATTTTTGGTCTGAGGCATGGTTTGGGCTTTTTAGTGTCCAAGGAATGGAAATCCTAATACTAGAGTGATTAATTAGATAATAGCTCGCCTCCAACTTTGTGGCAACCTTCCTGTCTCAACTTGGCAGTACTCCTGTGCACAAAGCCAGGTCCATTAAAAAAAAAAGCTCTCCCCATCTGCTGTGTAAGAACTTGACTGCACAGAGCACTGACCTCAACCTCATACAACATCTCTGGAAGAAACCTATTGCCCAACATCAGTAACCTGCTTGTCATTGAATGGGAGAAAATCCCTGTAGCCCGGTTCCAAAATCCTGTGGAAAATATTCCCTTAAGAGTGGAGGCATGTTTAACAAGCTTAAGATGCAATTACATACATGTAAGCATCATCCATCATTGCCGAGAGAACATGAAGATCATCTGCACAAAATATTTGTGTGAAAACAGTAAATTAGAATCAGGCCAGACGTTGACAGGGCACACCTGGACTAGATTCACGGTTATTACAAACCAACGTGTTATCCTCCTTTGAGTACATCTCTTCAGGAGTCTGTCTGTATGTGTAGCTGATAGATCCTTTTTTATGAGCAATGACAAAGCTGTGGAGGCCTCAGAGCCTCAACACAACTGCTGCAGGCTAATGCACTATCATCAAAACACACACACACATGCTCCTACAAGGGGCTAATGAAATGGCAATGTACGTAAATCTAACCAGGGCACAGGTATGCGGCTGTCCTCAGACTGGCTGGGCCTTACAAACAGTAGGCAAATTGTTCTAGAAAAACGTATGTTAAACTGTCTTTATATGTATGCGAGTGTGGTCAACGTTTTCATGTGCACACAGGTGAGTGTATGACTTTCTTTTGTGATTGTAGTTCAGTAGCTATGGAGGTTGAGCAGGGAATAATATTAACACTGGTATGGTTGGGGATTTTATTCCCAGCAGGACCACCCATGTTAGAAATGCCACTGCTGGCTGGGATCAAAGCATTCACCAAACCACCAATGGTGGTCCTGGGATATACAAGTACGAAGAAGGTAGGAGGGGGAGAGCCCTTGACATTTCTTGCACAATTAAATTACTCTGCAACCTCTTGCTAGCTTCCATTGCCTAAGCTAGTGTTGTTCATACTAGTTAGACAAAAAAATCCATAAAAAGCCAGTGACTTATGAAACGGCTCAGTATATTGCTCTTAACCACAATCCACGTGCATGTAGATATTATTTTTGCCACCATAAAATACCATTATCAGTGTCCTCTAAACCCCATGTGTCTCAAAAAGGTCTTTGGTACAGCCAAACCTCTTGATGGTGTGGTTTTCTATTGGCCTAAGAACTAGAATTTTTGCAGCCCATAAAAATGCATTTGATACTTCAATGTGAGTTTCTTCTGTTTTATTTTAAAGGCTTAACACCAACAATTTTAACATCCCTAGCCCTGACACCACCCACAAAACACTGTTCAGGTTGATTTAAAACTGAAAACTACACAAGATGTAACCTTGTACTTCAAAATGTGCAATCACAAATATCATCTATGCTGAAAGAATGAAAACATCCTCAGTAAGATTAATAGTCCATCACCACATTGTGTGCAATATAATGACCTGAAGAACACTGCAAACAGTCAGTCAGTCAGTCTGTGTGTGTTCCAATAAGCAGTACCTTTGCATTCTGTTGCCTTTGACCTGGTACATACAATCCATCTAAACCCAGCAGAAAACATCCGAGCAGCAAGTGCCATCCAACATGGTGGAGCATGACTGCAGGAGACACAGTGGTCTGTCACACTTCAACTCTGTCCACGTTGTACCCACAGGCAGACCTCTGCATAGCAGGCTGATCCCAGCAGACACACCTCCACCTCTACTGTGTTCACACCCTTCCACTATTACCAGCTATATAGCATGTATATATCTAATCTCTCATATGTAGGACAATACAGCCCAGCCCATTAGGCCTGAGGCTGACCTCTCTGAACAGTGAAGAAGAGTGACTTAACAAAGAAACTGACAGAGACAACTGTAACCTTGTCAAATCTATACAATTTAAGTTTCAAAACAACCCAGATATCTTAATTCTACATTCTAGCCACAGTATAGTTTGCCCACAGGAGGTCAGAGCACACATCTGATCTTCTAATCATGACATCCTCAGTGTTTCTCCAGCACTCAGCCAATCAAAACAGACTGAAGGTGCGAGTAAGCATCTGATCACAGCAAGATGTTGGCACAACGCTAACTGCAGTAAAAAAAACCTGCTCCTTCCAATTGTGGGAAACAGAACAAAGGAAAACAGGGGCCAGGGGATTCCCACTGCTTTCAATGTGTGAAAGCGGTGGGAATCCCTTCTAGTGTGCAGGTTCCTCCAGTATAGGGATTTCCACTAGAAGGGAAAACCCTCTGGTGGTGGTTATAAGAGGGGAAAGCCACAGTGCCCATATTAAGTGAAATATCCATAGCTAAGTGGAAATTTTCACCACAGATTGTGAGGTTGACTTTATTTATACCACTGGGTTGATGCAAAGAGGAGACTTCCTCTACATTAATGTGAAAAACTGTGGCCTAACCCTTTGTCACAGGAAACATTACTTCATGTCTATTAGGAACACAAGAAGAGGTGGTCAAGCATAAACAGTAATATAAATAAAAGAAAGGAAAGGGAAATTGATTCAGGGTAAACCAACCTCTGTGGCCACTTGAAAACTACAGGGCAGATGTGCAAGGGAAAATCAAGGATTGTTTTTAATTTTAAACTTCCCGGCACATCCTTGTCCTCACCGCTCCATAATGGCTTCCAGTGATCTCTGCTGTCTGCAGTGAAAATGTAATCTCAGGACCTGTGCTGTAGGGATTGGGGTCCTAATGGCTCTGGTTAGCACAGGCAAGACACAAGGAGAGTGAATGCAAGTTGCTGATATAGCACTCTTGTGGCTGGTCACCTACTATTTAACAACAGTTGATTTATCTTCGCAGCATAGATACTCCTAAAATTAGAGTTTCAAATAGGAAAATAGTTCAAGCATGTTGGAACTTCTCATGGTGAGAAAAGTGTTCTCAGTGACAGAGACAAAGAAAAAAAACAAGAGGAAACTTCTTCCATCCATCCTTTCCAAATCCTCAGTCACGTCCTCTTTCTTTTTTATCTTAACACCCCCTCTTTCAACATCCAACTTTCTTTTGTGTCCTACTCCATGATTTAAAGGCTTCGTGGCTTGTCTGTAATTACTTTACTTTATACTGGAAGTACTTATAAACCTCACCAAGCAGAAGTTACTGCTCAGTCAAATGCACATAAAAGAAAATCTGACAGTGTGGAGAACTTTCCTATTGTTTTAAAAAGAAAAGAATGGCAATCAGATGTTCCTACACTTTTTACAACAAACACAAAGCATGTTGTCTTGTCCTTGTGTTTTCACGTGGCAAATAGTTCATACATAGTGCTGTATTCCATTCAGTGACTCCTTGATGCACCATGCACATTGTATTGCTGTAAACTGTGTATTACTCATGTACTTTATATATATTTTGTATGGGTGTAGAGGGACGGCCACAGAACCAAGAGGCTCCTTGTAGCTTGCCTGAAAATGAGCATATTTTTAAGTTTTCTTCAGGTTCCAAGTAATCCAGTGATAGTTGTCTGGACATCCATGCACTCATGCAAACGGGAAGCTGCAATAGCTGATTTGGCATCCTTTTAATTTGGCAAAATGTAAACACATGTAGGCTGCAAAACATGGCTCAAGTTGTAGCTATTTAACAGACTCCTTGGTCACATATATTTACTATGCTATACATTCCGCAAAGTGCCCAAATTATAGGCTGCATAATTTGTCATAATTTGCACATCTGTCTCATTTTAGTTCGATGGGGCCCACAGTGTTAGACTTGACACCTGTTTTAAAGAACCTCGTAACCTAACTTTTAAAAACAAATTTTTCTTCTTATCGTCTCTGATGCACAAACCAATATTGACAAAACAAAACTATAAACCAGACAGTACCTGGCCAAGAGGTTAATCACAAATATTAGACCTATACTTTGCAGCCAATTAATGTAGGTTTAAGGTGAAAACCAGGAGTGTCTTTGTTTGGCAAAAGTAAAGAATTTTTCATCGTCAATCCAGAAGTAACCAAGACTTTAGGATCAGTTAATTAATTAGCAGCTTTAGAAAAATGTTAATACTCAGACTTTGCTAAAATTCTAGCTATGCTAAGACAGGAAACATCCATCTAGTGTAAAGTCATTTAATAAGCAACTCTTGCCAGACTTTACATAAAATACAACATGAACCTCGGGGGATTGACAGAGCCATGGATAAGTGTCAGAATGATGGATCACCTTTTTCCACCTCTTTGTTTCTGTCTCAGCTTGCCAGAGGCCTCTCTAAAGACCAGAGTGGAAACATGTGGTTGTGATAGGATATGCAGCAGGGAATATTACCACCACAGTCGTGTGCGTCTGCCTCGCTCTCTCTGAAGAATGCAGTTTCAGGGATCAAGAGTTAAGTGGTGCTAAAACCATTTTTAAAACAGGAAGTGCTTTGAAAAACATGACTCACTCTTGTGGTGATGATCAGTGAAAGCGATAGCATGCTGTTCGGGTGCACCCGCAATTTGAAAGCCTGATGTCATTATGCAAGTGCATCCTCCCAAAAACAAAGATAGACCCGGTTGATCAAGCTCGTATTTTGGTCTCTTTAGCGATATTTCACCTGCAAATCATGACATTAGCTGCCCCATTAGTTGTGAAATTAATAATGGCAAACTAGAAGACAAAGCTTGGAGCTTTTCTTTTGCACATGCACTCTTGTAGATACTGTAACTGATTAGAAACTTGGATATATGTATACATAGCAGAGAAATCTGCATTCTCCAGAAGAAATCTACTTGGGGAGATAAGGTTTTCCTAATCCCCTACCCCGATTATGGAAACCAGGTTTCTCGTTTCCATGACAATTAAGAAATCAGCTTACTCGTGAAAGCAACTGTAAACTGGTTATTTAAGTGCATATAAACTCAGTCACTGTAAAAAAAAAAAAAAAAAAAAAAATCATAAGTTCTGTCATGCTTGGTCTCTCCCACTCTGACACATACTATCTATACAGTATATATACACACATACACACACAAAGAAAATCCACATGCCTGCATACTCGCTTGTTCTATATGACCAAAAGTCTAAGCCCTATAGTGACTGATTTATACCATTGTAAATTCAATTAAGCAAATCTTCATTTTTTAGAAGCTGAAGGCAACAAAAACTTGCTTCATGACACTAAAAGACACAAAAGTATTAAAATTTACAAAAAGTAATTTTGACTAATGTAGGACATGTTGATTATGAGGGTGCAAAGCCATCAACATACTTGGAAGCTGATGACTCTGGCTTTGTAAATTATATGTTTAGCTAAGGACTAACCTCCAGGAGTGTCTAACATCTTAGTGCAAACTAAAAGAGCTGCAGATTAACTGGTCAAGTGTCATGTCTCTAAGGAGAACTGTGGGCCCAGGCAGCACATGCATCAAAGTCAGGAAACCCCAACAACATGACCCCACACTCAGACATGTTGCGCTTCAAAGATGACAGCAGCAGACCTTGCAGTGGTGCCGCTTTATTTATTTATTATTTTAGTGTGGATATACTGAGGAGAGCCAGAGCCAGAATGCTTATACATTCATGGTATGGATATAATGAGAAAAAGGACCGTGTCCAAAATCACCCTCTCTTGTTCTTCATTTCCTATATGAAAACCTAGTGCTGCAGTTTAAATAGCATTAGTCACCCTGTTAATTTGCTGGCTATTTAATTGATTAGTAGATTGGTCATTTAGTCCGTATGATATCACACACACTATATGAGTATACTCTCACACTCTGAATATAATGTAGTCCAGTACAACGCCACCATTAACTATGACCTCAATAATAATCAGAAATGAATTTATGACAATTTCACCAAAAACAAACATTTTGAGCTTCAGTAACACAGATGTTGAGGCGGATGTTTTTGCATTGCAATGCATACTTTTGTACAGGTGTGACTATTAAAGTGACCAGACAGTTCATGTTACCAGAGTCCAAGGTAATAAATAGATTTTTTTTGTCCGACTAGTAGTTTACATCTGAGACGCTATTAGCAGGGAATGTTTGTCATTTTTTACTTGGTAAAAGTCTTAATGGAACAGCATTTTGAGAAATGCACTCATTCACTTTCTTACCAAGAGTTAGATGACAAGATCAGTACTACTAATGGACCATGTCTGAAATGTGAATACGCAGCTCGGGGCCAAAACACTATTAGCTCATCTTAGCATAAATCCTGGAAATAGGTAGAAAACACTTCCCGTCTCTGTGATTGACTGGATGATTTTTGAACACTGCTGAGGAGCACAGAAAAAGACAGATGGACAAAGAGTGAGACTATCTGTTAAGCAGAGAGAGAAAAAGGACTGACACACTGAAATGTAGGGACAGCGACACAGAGGAGGACCAACAGAGACAGAGATGGACACAAACAGATACAGACAGACAGACAGGAACAGACACAAACATATTAGACATTTTACCTAGAGGAGAGACATTATGAGACAATAAAAACACAAAAACAGAAACAGGTGAATGGGCAAATACAGATAATGAGAAAGAGATGCAGGCAGCTGAGGAAGGTTTCACTAACTAATAAGACAGATCATGTGCAACTTGTTCGTGCAAACATTCTGTACGGCACAAAACGCAAGGAGAGAGACGGTTGTCTACACCATCATCACAAAGGCATCCCAGTGCTAATGCCCATTGGCTGATGGAGAAACTCTGTGGCTGATGGGGCTGGCATAGCACGGCATGGTCTGCTGTGTTTTACAAAGGATTGCAGTCCCTCCTCTGGCTGTGCACTGCTGTATACTGTAAAGAGAACCAGATCCCCACTGACTTTTTCAGACATTTTTCTACATACATGAAAATGTAAATTCAAACCAGCTTTGCTTTTCCTTCATAGTCAAACATATGGTCTTTGCCTGTGTTTCCATTTCAAACATATGTGCATTCCAGAAAGTTTATTTTGTAAGTGCCAGTGTAAACAACTGTGTATTTCAGGCACTATGTTTTGTTTGTTCCGAGAGAAGCAGTGTGTGCCACATCACAACAGATTTCTGAATGTACAAGCTAGGTCACGGTGAATTAGATGTACTGATCGGTTTATTCATCGTAAACGACACAAGTGTTAAGGTTGAGTAAAATGTCATCATGGTTTCAGAAATGTGATATACTGTATTTAATTTTCAAAAAAGGATTCTGTGGTGGGATATGAATCATCAGTAGACAAGCCTGAAGAGGAAGCCAATGGGATAACAGCTTTGAGGAGAAAAGTGGCTTAATTTGACAAGACAGGCGGACAGTGGTCGACTAGGACCTGCATCGTCGCGCTGTACTGTTCCACGAGTGTTGGCACTCACACCCACTGTATAGCATTCATTAACTCTGTTGACAAAGAACTGAAAAGCAGCGATACATTGTGCAATTCTACTTTCAACAAAAAGCAAGAAAGTTCACTACACAATATAAAGGATCTTTAGTCAGCTGCACTGTGCAAAACTGGACTATGGAAGTAGTCAAGACTAAAAAACAACCAGTCAAGCTTCATCCATCTGATCTTTCATGATGGTTGATCATTTGCCAGAATAATTAGGCATCACCGCCAACTGGACAGCCAGTCTGGACTGGTTACAACATTTGTGAGGGTGTCACTTTGGGGTTACGGTTGAACTTAATCCATACCAGGGTTTCTGAGCAGTTTTCCAGAGGTTCAAGAGCCCATTTTATTGGATCTTTTATCAACAGATTGCAGTGGAGCTGCTACATCTCTAACTCTTGGATGCCTATGGGCTGATAAATCTTGTCATCAAGCCACATGCTAGTTACTGCTGCTTCCACTATTGATGTTTAACGGTGACGTAACTGCATCTGAAAACAATTATATATTCAGATGTAACATACAGGGCTCTAATTAACATGTATTTACAATAAGTAGGCTACACATGTGTGATTGGTCAGCATGCAGACTCTTGCCATTAGCTGTTCTCCTCCAGCGGGATTCCCTGCTTCTAAGAAAATTAAGATATATTACAGAAGGTGTTCCTGCAGATAGTACTGCTCAGAAACCCTGGTTCTAGTTATGGAACATAAACAAAAAAGATGGGGAGGAAGTGCTGTGCTGTAAGTAAGCAAACCAAAATGTAAAATCACACAATGGTTGTACTGCAAGGTTTGTTTTAAAATTTATTCTTTCTGTTGAGTTTTTATTATTCACTTTTGATTATTTATTTATTTATTTATTTGTGGGGGTGACTGTGGTTCAGTGAGTAGACCAGCCATCTCCCAACCGGAGGGTTGGAGGTTCGAATCTTGGTGCCTGCAGTCCACATTTTGAAATGTCCCTGGGCAAGACACTGAACAAGTCGCCCCTAATGGTTAGAGCCATTGGTGTGAATTGGCGCCACAGATGGCTGCCTCGGCTCTGTACCGGAAACATGTGTGTAACATACTTGGCCAAATAAAGGTGATTATCCTTATTTATTTATTATGGGTGGCACAGGGCACTGTGGCCTCACAGCAAGAAGGTTCTGGGTTCGAGCCCGGGCCTATCTGTGCCAAGTCTGCATGTCCTACCTGTGCCTGCGTGGGTTCTCTTCAGTCCAAAGACATGCAGCTTAGGTTGACTGGTGACTCTAAATTGCCTGTAGGAGTGAGTGTGGGTGGTGGTTGTTTGTCTCTATGTCAGCCCTGTGATAAACTGGCGACCTGTCCAGGGTGGACCCCACCTCTCACCAATGTCAAATCCTCCCTGACTACAGTATACTGAATCAAAGCAGCTTTTTAGTTCCAGTACAAATGAACCCTTTTGCAGCTACAATAAAGACCAGTGAGAGAAAGACTGATGGTCAGGCAGGCAGGCCAGGCACACAGGACACTCACACATACAATACATACACATGCGAATTGAACCCATCAGTCAAGAACAAAAGGTGGGCCAGCTAGCTGGGGCCTCTGACAGGACTGGAATGGCTGATATACCTGACTGTAGCTGCCTGTCTGTCCAATCCAGCCACAAATGGATAAAATCACCGTGACGACTGGTCCTCTGGCCTCACTCTCCAACACACGACAGTGGAAAAAGGCAACAACAGCTGTGCTTTTGTTTAGCTGTTTTTAAAATCTAAATGAACAGGGGGTTTTCAGCACTACTTAACAGGGCACTGTGTCATTTCTCAGAAATCTAGGCATCAAAATATTCTACTCACAGTTCTGCCAAAACTCAGAACTGAATCATCCTTGGAATCCCCCAACAGGTCTGCTAGGTCATTTGAGGACAGCAATGTATTCTGTGTGGAAACAAAGGGGACAATTTCTAAAATTAAAAACAACAAAGACAGCTCAGGGTTAAACCCATGGACAATCAAACACAGCGTAGACTGGATCCAAAAAAAAAAAAAAAATCACAGGAGTCAGTACAGTTTTTGTTATAAATCCTTTGATGATCGTTTATCACAGTTGAAGGTATATAACAGGTCATGTTGTCAAAGTATTAACTGCAGGAGTCTGAGTGAGTTTCAAAAGACTTTACTTTCACCTTGAACACCTCAGTAACATGTCAGAGCCTTGCTGTTTAAATGTCAAAGGAACAATGCTAAGAGGAAATTTCACTTGTGAAAATGATAGTAAAGTAAAAACATTATAGCCCACACACTGATTTGATGCCCCACAAAATTATTTTTACTCTGGCCAAGCTGCCAGGCCAACAACGTTTTGACATTAAGTCTTTATCAGGTATTTACAGCTTTTACTCTGACCTTTAAATGTGTGTTTGTATTTTGTGGCATGGTGAGGGTGAAAACACTGTCAGAAAACTGGAGTTATATTGTTAATGTGCTGATTGGTCTGGCTGTGGTGTCACACCTGACATCATTCTGAATGAGTCTATATGATGTCAGGTCAGAGTACAAGGTGTAAATACCTGAGGAAAACTTCATGTCAAAATGTCGGTGTGGCAGCTTGGCCTGAGCAAAACAAAATTTTGCAGAGCATCAAATCAGTGTGCAGGTTATAATCTTTTTACTTTACTAGTATTACACCTTGACCTATGCGCCTAATGCAAAGATGTTTTGGGAAGGTGCATGCAGTTTTCTTAAAACATTTGTTAATATGACGCAACTTTTCCTGATCTCTTCTTTTTCTTTTTCATTAAGCTTTCCTCACCTCCAGATTATTGGTGCGTGGGGAGCGAGGAGGCTTGGGAGCTGCCTCACCACAGTGGGGCTGGTGGTGGCTGCAGTGTTGCTTGGCAGCGTCAGGGTTGCCCATCAGGAAGGTCAGCTGTTTGAGATGACCCTGTAGAGACATTATTATATTATATTATACTAACACTATGTGTGGTGGTCACAAAAGTACACCCCCAAATCAGAAAAAGTTGGGACGGTATGTCAAATCAAAATTAAAACTGAAAACAGTGATTTGTAAATTATCTGTGCCCTGTATTATTTGATGCGATACCTCATCACCTTTCTTTGTTCAAAATAAACACTCCCTTCCTGCTCCTGCTCAAGGATTTTAGGACATATTTTGTGTTGTTCTGAATCGCATTTTTCCACAAAGGACCCATTTGCATGAGTGAATGCTGTGCCTTGGTGGAGGTACATGCGCTCTCCGAGTGCTCTTCTTAAGAATATGACAGGTAAGAGCCACAGAGCGAGTGTGTGTCTGTTTATGTCTAACCCCAAGACAATTGGAAAGCTGAACAGATTTATTGTAAAGGCCTATGGCACCACCTTTGACCCTTCTGCTCCTAGCTAATAGGACATCACTCAGACATCAATATAGGCTAGACGTACAGATAAACTGGATAAACCTAAAAGCAAAATTGGTTAGACCTGAATCCTGTGCACAATTATCTTCTAAGGACATATCGGAAGAATTTGGTTTTGTTACAGACAGTGCCAACAACGTTATCAGTGGCTTTGCTGCAACAGTGTTAGCATTTGATAACCGCAAGCTAGGCACTCTGTCACTGGAAACAGCTGCAGGAGCCAGGTGCTGTCCATCGACACATAACAACTCTCAAGCACTTTAGATTGAGTGACTGTGTTGCTTAAAGTCTATTTTACTTGCAGGTACAGGTCAGGTCGTGGGTCTTGTTAGTGGGTCGGGTCAGGCCTGGATTTCATTTAAAAATAACTGCAGGTAACAGGTCAGGTTCAATACAGAGCCTTGTGGGGGCAGGTTTTCAAATTTGCACCTTTGTAGGACTCTGATATATGCCACTATGTGTGGGGAGAAAGAAAACAGGATGGTGTGAGCTGAACTATTGTTGAACATGGCCATCGTGGAATAAACATGTTGAGTTTCGCTTTTTGATGCTTGTTATGCAAAAATAATGCTGTACAGACTGTTTTATGCTCGCTGCATAAGAAAACCTTGTGCAACTCTGTCAGAAAAATCCCAGTGTACTGTACCCTAAAAATAGATGGGGATCAAACTACATGTGTGTCTGCTAAACAGACATCTGCTGAAATTTTCATGTAGGAAAATACTGTAATTTTGTTGGTTATCCTGAAATGTTTTGCCTAAAAGATACAAAACTTTGTTGTTTAAGCCAATAATCCAGTTGCCTGTGCTGACTTATCAAAACCTCTCCGGGTCTTGCTGTATCATTAAAGAGAATGTGTCCCTTTCAGTCATGTTGAAGTGGAGTGGATGAGACTAAGAGTTACAGCTAAAAGCCACAGTTATATATGGTTTAGTGCTGCTAACACAAAAGATTGTCCAGAAAAAGGACTGTCATCACCTTTGAGTTTGGAAGCGCTCTGTCCTTGGAGCTCAATAAAAAAGCTGTCACCAGGGGAAAACAGGCAATGGAGAATCCTTTTTATGTATACCAAGTACAAATCCAGATGCTGCTGCTAAATTCTCCTGTACACCCCCACCGTGATATCACACTCTGATTCTTAAGCTACATGAATGCTTGTTGTAACTGGGACAGCATGTTCATAATGCAAAACCAGGTACATTACTGCCCATCAAAATCAGCCATTAATGGAAGAGTTCCAGTTTTTTCCTTGAGATGCAAACCTAGAGGACCATACGTGGTACCATAACGCAGGGTTTGTCCTGTGTAGAAAATTACAAGGCGACCGCCTCCATCAAATTTTGTACTGCTCCAGCTCTCGAAAAAAACTCTGGTGTGTTTTCATAGAAAACACTATTTTCTAACAGGCTTGCACAATGTGGACTTTTGTCATTTGTAACTGCAGTTTGTGGCGTTATGCCAATATGGTCACACTGAACTGTAATACCACAGTGCACAGGGAAAGGCGCTGTAAGAAGTGACAAAGAAGAAGTAAAGCGGTTAAATTTCCAATCTGAGCATCTGCTTATCCCCCACAACAGGAATGCATCTTGAACTGCCTTGATATTTTGTAGCTGTTCAAACAGGTGAATATTGTTTCTGGTGCATCCAAGCATGTTCAGTTTTGCAAAAGATTTTCCTAAAGTAATGTTACATCACTACTGTAGTGTAATGTTGTGTAAAGTGTAATGCTTTCATTATTGAAGATACAGCTTGTAGAATCAGGGTTGACTTTACAAATATGTATATATGCTAAAAGAATGCTGCTGGCTTTATGAGACAGCATTGCACAAACTACACACTGGATACCTTAAAACTTCATGACATTACAGCTATCCATCAAGTGGCAAAAGAAAAGGAAACTCACATTAGAGAAGGCAACACCCTTACAAAAGCTTTTCTCTATAAGTTACAAAAAACTCATAAAATTGTTATTTTTGAGAGCAATGATTTTGTCGTGGGCTTCATGGCTGCATCAAAATAATATGAACGCCTCAGAAAAAGGGGCCTGACATTGAGCTATGAGCCCATTACTTGCTTATGCAAGCAACTGGGTTGTGCTGATTTTGATGGTTTGAATATGAGATTCTGCATCTATTTAATTACAACTGTAAACATCTTCACATAGAGTCATTACGCTCAAATTCTGCATCCATTTAATTACAACTGTACATCTTCACATAGAGTCATTACGCTCAGGTAGGCTAACATCTAAAAATCTAAAAACTGAACTGTATGCATTTGAAAATCAGCAGCAAAAAGCAAAAACACTTTCATGAATTGTTCTTGAGTTGACATGACCTTCTTGTCTCCCAGTCCAAAGACATGTAGGGTTACAGTAAAATGAGGTGAAATGTCTTCATGTTGACTGGAGAACAGGGATAAGGGGTGGAGGGCACCAAACTCATCCTCTGTGTAAACATTCATCAGTGTTTTCCTCTGTAATTTATGCAACACTGGTATTTTGGAGGCAACTGAGATTGTGGTTAGTGCAGGTTACAGGGATTTTGACACATACTTAAAAATAAATACATGGTTTCTAAACATTTGTGTAAGTGATGAAAGGGAATGTGGTGGGACAAGGCCAACGTGCTGGAATATCTGCTTTTGTGCTCTTTCCTCGTGTGTTGCTAAGATGAGCAGGCATGTATGTCTTTTCAGGCGACATTCAAATGAACTGGACTTTACACATTGGGTTTACTACCTTGAAAGTTGTTTTAATATCATCAGGCTGTTGCATAACCATGTGGTCACAAATAATGTATTATTACACACACAAAACGTAAAACATTCGACAATTCTAAAAGTATAGATTTAATATCCAACTCAGGCTATTTGGACTTGTTTTAAAGTCAGCTGAGAGTCTGAAAAAACATTTGCAGTGCTGGACACACAGATAAAGCTGGATGGAAGCCACTTACTTCTAATGGAGTCTCAAAGCCCTTGATAATGCCTCCAACCATGAGCAGCCCATTGGTGCTGATCCCCATGCCATGGTACACCCAGTCCACACTCTCCAGCAGAGAACAGTCCACGTACAGTGCCAGGCGCTCAGCAGACACGCTGAAGGCCACATGGTGCCACTTTCCATCAGACAGACCACTGACTGGGAACCTGACAGAGACACATGGGTCATCATTATCTAATCACGTTTTGTTTTTGTTTTGAATTGAATGTCTGAACTAAAGTCATGAATCTAAGACAGAAGTTCAATTCATTCATATGATGGAAGCTGAAAAAAGCACCAAATTCAATGTAGAAGAATGAGCATTAGTCATTTGTATTTCAAACTTTCTTTCCTGCAAACTTAAGGGGCCTACATTACCCACAATACTCACTGGCAGTTCAGTCAGACAGTGTATGTTATGCAAATAGCAGATAATGTAGGATTGAGCCACACTCCTTAAGAAGAGATGAAGCTCTATAGTGCTCTGTAAGGTGAGGTTGCTTTTTTTGACTCCAAACTCCCAGTTGGTTCTCATATTCAAATTTGTAATGTTCAGGCTCAAACAACTCTGGCTCCAGAAACATCACTTAAGGCGACACAGGTTTTGGCTTATCAGATGTTTCCTTCACTTCATGGAGCTACCTCTGGAGCCTGTTGTCACTTATGCAGTAAACAGACTCTGATGTGTAAAATTGGTGGAGTTCTCCTTTTAATATATAAAATATTTATCAGAACAGGTTTAATGTCTAAAGCACCTGCTAATGTCCCCTAGAGGTCAAGCTGGGCTCTCCACCCAACCAAACTCTGGAGGTGGAAGCCACCAACCAGCATGCTTGATGGACATGGAGCTTTGAAATAAAAACAACCATGAGTCAATAAGTACAAGGCATGGTATCTGTTTTTGTGTATAATTTGGCCCGGTTCTGTCTGCCATCCTGCAGTAATATATTACTTCGAGTTCTGCGGCTCCTGAAGAAGATAAACCTGCCAAGAGATGCCTAATAAATCATTTCACCAGACACAGCACATACAAATACACTCCCACAGTGCTTTCCTCCATGTTATAGACACATCTCCATACACTATAGCCAAGAACCAGCAATTGGCAGGAGTGATTCTCAATGAGCTGAAATGTAATCACTTTCTGGTGTCTACATTTTCTAGTCTTTTTTGACAATGGGTAATGCATAAGAGTGAAAAGCTAGGAACTGAGTCACTGCTAGATTTTTGGGCAGTTTTAGCCAGTTAATCATGAATTATCTTCTATGTGCCAAAGAGGTTTCACAGCACTCACTATATACACACATTAATACAATCAATCAGATTGTATTAATTTGGGGCTGGAAAGGAAAAGGGGAAAAATAAAGAGCTGAGACTCACTCATAGTGTCGTTGCTGTGTTCCTATGAAGATGATGGCATAAGCACTGATCCTTAGTTGCATCATCACATGGCTGTCGGGGCTGAGAATGGTGAACACACTGCGTTCTTCTCTCTGAGGACTTCGCAGCTGCACCAGTAAACTGAACTCATCTGCAAACCTAAACACAAGCACATAGTTTCTGCTCAAAACATAAAAGGATACCTGTGGCCAGGAAGTGTGCCGTTAGTCCTCAAGGACACAAGCACATTGCTAAATAAGAAACAAGAGCTGGCTGACTCACCAAATTACAAGTGACTAAAGGTGTGGTACACCAACAGCTTTTACCTTTACATAAAATAGTATGTCAATGTCAGTTATAAAGCACATTTAAAAGCATCTGTTGATCAAAGTGCTGTACAATACTAGATAAACAATTAGTAATAAAGTTTGCAAAATAAAAACAAAGGTAAATAATCAAAATACAACATAACAATGATCATTTCAACAGGGTAGTTTCTTAAAACACACCACACTCTACAACTGTTCTAAACACCAAGGAATAAAAATACGTCTTAAGAGTGACTTTAAAAACAGACCGTGAAGATGCCAAGTGGCAACCTGCTCCATAGCTTTAGGGCTATGGACCGACCTCCTCTTTCTTTAACCTTACTGTATGTTTGGTACAGTCAGAAGTGAGTGAGCAGCAAATCTAAAATGCCAGGCAGGAAGATATGACTGCAAAGAGCAAGCCCATTCAGCAATTTAAAAGTTAGCATTAAAATCTTAAACTGAATCCTGTAATAGCCTAATATCAAAGTGCTGAGGAGAAACTACCTGTCAGTGAAGAGCTGCTGTAGAGGAAGAGCCAAGGTGGAGTACTGTCCCACCTGTAGAACTGGACACCTGCTGTCCTCCACAGTCATGGACATGTTACTGCTGTTTGACACCTGAAGAGAAAGCTCCAGCAGAATGTTCACCTCATCTGTAGTGAGACAGTTGAGGGAAAAATGGATGGACTGAATGGAATGAACTGTCCAACAATCAGTTACATTCAGGTGTCCACATACGTCTGGCCATGCAGTGCATGTTCTGCCCGGTTTCAAAATTAGAGGACCCAGACGGCGGCCATCTGCAGGAACCAAACTCACTAATTTGTCTGTTGGCAAAACAACTTTAACATGCTGTGAACAGGACATTCACTGATGACATTACTGAAAAGCAGGAAACCACTTACGGGGCCTTTGGTTTTCCAAGCTGCTGGATGGTTGCCACACATTCCATTCTATTTTAAGTCTTTTTTGTGCCCCTACAGTGCCAAACATTGTTTTAGCCCTCATCCACTGGCTTATTGTGTCATCTGCATTAAGCTACAGTACAGAATTTTATTTTTACCCCCTTGTGAGCAGGTAAAGTGCCATTTGTCGCATACTGTGTGCTTGGACAACTCCTAATGAGAATTATGATTAAAGCTCTTCATCATATTTGGAGAACATGAGTCACCACTGATCACCTAGAAGTGACTGAGATCATTTCCAAATAAACGTCTGTCTCATCATGTAAGAGTGGTGGTGAGACTGATCAGGCTAAAATAAGGTGTATTTGAGTAACATGGAAGAAATATATCCATTTAACTAAAGACTATTCATGATAGATTTATCTACACGAATAGCAGGGTGCCTAAAGATTACAGTGGCAGCATTCCGACATGAACTTCTGGGATTTAGCCACTATGAACATGTCTGTCACTGCCTGTGGACATTTTCCAAAGCTACAAGATTGCTCAAGCAAATTAAACCTTTCTCCTCTGAAGCACTTTTATAAATGAATCCATGTCTGTCAGTCCTTCAGATAGCCATTCGCTCTAAAAAGTCATCCTAACAGCAGTATCAGACAAACCACTAGTGTATAGGACGTCACACTCCTGAGGAATGGCAGTAAGGGAAACATACAGTATCTGCTGTCGCACAAAAAATTCTAACACACCGGCCTACTGGAATCCTCAAAAATAAATGGAACGGTGTAAAGAAAACAAAGATATGAATAATGGTTTGAACTGCACTTTTTAACCTGACATAAGACAAGTTTTTAGGGGGCTAACAAGTAAACATTCATTTTATATTTATATCAAGGCACAAGGAACCCAGCTGATATATAGAACAGAGGGCAGGGAATTCTGCTTAATAATAGGGTGACTTTACAAAGTAAGGTCTAGACCTTACTATTATTATAATAGAGGAAAAACCCAAAAAATCCCCCTTGAGCAAGCACTTGGTGACTGACAGAGGGGAGGAAAAACTCCCCCCTAAAATACAGTAAAATGCTCATCACGTGTTCCCAGAGTCCAAGGCAGCATCTTGACATTGCTTGTTTCCTCAGAGAATAACAGCAAATCCTTTTAATTGATAGTCAGTCATATATGGAAACTTTGAATAATTGTTTCAGCACTGAAGGATGTAATCACACACACACGACAAATTCTGAGGAACAATCTATATTTGTGTGGAAACAATGACCTCAAAGGTGGAAAGAGTCACTTTAATTCAGAAGAGTCAACTGCTATGAAAATGTAAGTTTGAATATGAATACCTAATTGTACTATAGCCTTTAAACTGAGACCAAGGCCATCCATCCATCCATTATCTATACCGCTTATTCCTGAATAGGGTCGCAGGGGGGCTGGAGCCAAACCTAGCTGACATTGGGTGAGAGGCGGGGTTCACCCTGGACAGGTCACCAGACCAAGACCATGTTATATTGATGTTCTGCCAGCATGCCTTTATCATTGTCCAGAAATGTACCTTAAATGTACATTCTGCATGGTTAGTGAGAGCTCATTTATCTGCTGCTGTTTTGACCTACAACTACACAGGCTTCTAACAATTTAGAAAATGCAATGAGCCACAATAACATTGTCATCAACCACACAATAAACAAACTATTGTCATACTGAGGAATGTAGCATTGCTGATGCTATAATACCTAAATGAGCAGTAATTTATAGCCCCATGAAATGAAAAATGTTCTTGCATGCTTCCTGATCTAATGCACCAATGGGCTTTATTAAGCCCCACTCGTGCATAAGTATGCATTTAATGTGTAGGAATGCTGTATACTTCATCCTAGGTGCACGTGTGCTTTTCTCCTATAATAAAAGAATCAAGCTATTAAGATAGGAAAAGGGTAAGGAAGGAGGGGAGGGGGGTGCCCAACATGCTTGTTCTGTTCCCTGTAAAAGTAAAACAGATGTTGAGTCCTGCATCAGGGGAAATGTGTGAACAGTAAGGATTGTCAGGGTTGGGTCACTTGTTTGGTGATTTTGCCATTTTTCCTGTTTACACACAGTCAGATTAACTCACTATGTTTTTATATTCATGTGGAGTCAACAAAAAAGTTTTTTAATTAAAATATAAGTGACCAGACTGCTGAAAATTCTCTAAAATAACCGAACTGGACTCGTGACAAAATATGTGTGATTAAACTGAAGGCCCTGCACATGCCCATGTGATTTTAGTTAATGTAATGTTAGGTGGAGCTAAGACGGGGATTACAACATCACCAAACGTATCTGTTCTTATTAGCAAAATAAGAACCATGAAAAGCTATGCTTTACTGGTCTGTATTGATTATGATACTGTTGGGGACATTTTCCTCAATTCTTAAGCTATCGATTAAATTTTATGTCCTCATGTCTGTAAAAGTTGGGACATTTTTCCAAAATACAGAAAAACTAAAAACTGTGATTAGTTAATTCGATTGAACCTTTAATTGACAAAAGTACAAAGAAAAGGCTTTCAACGTGCTGACCTTTGCACCTTTCCATCTTTTGGGGTATCCGAGATGAGCTCAGAACAAAAGAACTCAGTGTTTCTGCATAGCAGAACAGGTTGCATTTCTAGATGCAGTGGCAGATTGTGTTAAGTAACAATGGTTTTCCAGAGTCCTCCTGAGCCCATGGGGCTACATTCATCATGGTAACATGGCAGTTTTTAGGGCTGCCCCCTCAAAGTCGACTAGTCAAATCATTAGTTGAGAGGCCTATCAGTCGACTTAGACTCTTCAAGTAGAACCTCTGTTCTTATTTATTTATTTGGCAGCCAGTGTGAACTACAGTAGAAGGTAGCCACAGCCCGCGTTAGTTTGTCACTGTCCTCTCCTCATTTTGGTGAACCTAGCAGCAATTTGCTCAATAATTCCCCCTGTGGGCGGTGGGCAATACCCACTTCAACAGTGACACCGTCTGATGCCTGGATGTATTGAGGTCCAGGAACACTATTTAGCAAACTGCTGCCCAGAACAAGGAGAGTAGTGTATCATGGGAAAGAACACGATGGAACTGTGGTGTCAGTTATTGTTCAGTAACCAGGAATGACGATGATGATGATGACAATGACGACGACGACGATAACAACAACAACAACAACAACAACCTTTTTTTGGTCAAGTATTTACACACAATGAATTTGTTTCCGGTACAGAACCGAGGCAGCCATCTGCGGCGCCAACTCACACCAATGGCTCTAATCATCGGGGGCAACTTAGGGCTTTCAGTGTCTTGCCCAAGGACACTTCGACATGTGGACTGCAGGCACTGAGATTCATTGATGATGATTAAATGGTTAAAGAATGGTGACCTTTTCCACCATTTTAAGGCTGTAATACCTATTCCAGCAATAGAGGAGTTTTTGTATTCTCATTTCATGATTCAACAGGAGCAGTAGAACAAGGGGCAATTTATCATGTCTAGGTTTTTTTTGTTTGTTTTGTGTGTGTGCTAAATGCATACAGTATATGCTGCTTAAAACCAGACAATACAAAACCTCATAGTGCACATTACCAAGGCCTGGTTGTGGAGGAAAAGGGCATGAGTGCTGGACTGGCTTGCCTGCAGTCCTCACCTGTCCCCAGTAGAAAATGTGTGGCACAATTTGAAATACAAACCAAATCCAAGTGGGCACAGTGAAATATGACTCAACTACAAAAGTATACCACTTTGCGCTCATTAGTTTCGTGTTAGGTTTGGAGGGTCTGCACCCTTATGGGCATTCAGGGGTTAAGATGCAGAGTAAACCTGAACAGGTTGTAGTCTATCACAGGGCTAACAAACTGCTCCAAAAAAAAATGAAGGGAATACTTGATTACCACAGTATAACACTAAGTCAGATAAACTTCAGCAAGGCTCTTACTGCCCTTGAGTGGCCCAACAAAAACACAGACTTAAAGGTGTGTCTCAATGTTTCCTTAACAGTTGCTATTTGGGAAGCCTTAAGTGTTTGGACAACGACCAAGAGTTCATTTATCCTTGACTTGTGTGTTAAGGAGTCAGGGCATAGCTAAAACGTTGATGTCTATGACCTCCACAGCCAAAACATGAGCTACTCACTGAAACATGTTTCTCTGTCTGCACACAAACAACAGAGGCATGATGTGATCATGTAGCTGCAACATGTCCATTTAGTGTTACAGCAGTGGTATCAGATCCAGTGCTAAACCATGTTTCTGTTACATTGCCAGAGGTACTGTATCTGTGGTGGGACAGGTATATATGCCCTTATGGTCAATTAATGCAATTTTTTGTGTGTGTGTGGTTTGGAGATGAGGTCCACTGGGAAAGGCTTTCACTCACAAACTGTACAGCTGGGGGCTACAAACAGCATCAGTAACCAGAGCGTACAAATCTTCCACAGACTGTGCTGTACCTACCTAATTAGGCTCAACAAATCCCGTTTTATAGTGCTGTCATTCATTCTTTGATTAAAAATTACTGACAGCAATGAAAAATATTTCAGCTGGAGCAATTTAAAACCAGAAATATTTTACATAAGTGAAGAAGAGACTACCTTTCAGCCCATCCTGCATTTCCCAAGTGAAAACGTCAAAGCACTGAAACCCTCTCATTCCAGAGGATTGATATTTGAATATGAAAACTGCACAGCCTTTTTGGGAAGTGACTTTTGAGTTATGGAGCTGCATGACTCCACAAAGTCAACCTCAGTAGACCACAACAGACCGCATACATAATTTTCACAGTGTCAGGCCTTGGACATACCTCGTGTCTTTTGGCTACAACATGAGTGGAGGAGCTTACAGAGGATGGCATCAGGCCATTATAAAGCCGGTCTACTCTTCATCAGTGTTTGTAATTCTCTGGAGTTGCAGCAATTATCTGCCTTGGCTGATGCCCAGCTCTGAGTCAGTTCACCTCTGTCAGTGTGAAAGGAGGGAAAACTAGCCTGTAGGAGCAAGACATTGCCAGGCTCTGCCTTAAACAGAGAGATCAGAACAAAGATGTCACCAATCAATCAACAATCAGATGTAACTGACTGAAAGTCTTTGTAAAACAGGTCACCATTTAAACTTACAAATGACTTATTTTAGAACCCTTACTTATACATGTGTTTTGTACAACTGGTCTGGCACAGTATTCCACCTATGGCCGATGTGTTTTTATTATATTGTATTTAATACCCATGTGTTCATTTAGATAGCTGTGTTCAGCTGTCAGTATTAATTTAACATGCCAACAGATAGGAAAAGATTTAGCCCTGTAACAGCTAACACAAGTAACACCCCAGCTTTAATTTATAGATATGAGATCGGTACATCAGAGCTGTGCAATTATGTGAAAACAATATACACACACTTTACATAATGATGCTCTCACTTCACATTCACATCATTTGAACGGCATGGCTTTATAGCACAAAACTAAATATTCTACAGTGTATTGGGATTTTCCATACAGTGGGATCAGCAGTAGTTAGAGGTTAAGCAGCTGTGCCAGTTAGTGAAGGTCAGGGACCTGGCATGCAGGGTCGCTGACACAGGACACAAAGAAATAGATCTACCACCTCTGGCCACAGGTTCAAACTGTCTCTAGGGCACACTGACTTTGTGAACTGATTTATGTGACCCCTTTCCTGCTTGAGAACAGACAGGCATGTTTTTAATGTTTGTACTTTACACAGTGTGTAGAGGGGACAAATTCCCAACGGAGATTGAAAGAAACTGTGCACAAAGTAAATCAAGCCAACCAATGTAGAGCAGAACAAGGAGATTCTTTCAAGTTGAAGGCTATTGACTTTCACAGTTGCAGTAAAAAGACAGACTTTGAACACTGGATGGGTCAAAAGAGCACTGGTGGAAAGAGGAGTGATCCCTGTGTGCGACTGGACGCCTCCTTGTACTTACACTTCCAGTTGCAATTACTGCCCATTACCCTATAATATCTATCCATTATCTATACTGCTTATAGGGTCGCCGAGGGCTGGAGCCAATCCCAACTGACATTGGGTGAGAGGCGGGGTCCACCCTGGACAGGTCACCAGTCTATCACAGGACTGACATGTAGACAACCAACCACACCCACCCACACTCACCCCTAGGGGCAACTTAGAGTCACCAGTCAGTCAATCTAAGCAGAAGTCCGAGGACTACTGAATAAAAGCGAATTAGATGAAAAGCAATCACACATTGCTGTGTTCAATGTGGTGGGAAAGTCACATTGTGAAAATGGTTTGCCAGCTGTGTAGAGGCAGGCTCATAAAAACACTACTGACAACCAGCTTCAACAGATCCAGCTAATAGCTGCTTGTTGCATGCCATGGAGATGCATGCTAGACACTGGAGAGCACAGGTTCCAACGTGGGTAACAAGTTGTACCTTCCATCAGTATAAAAAGTCAATTAATTTACGAATAGAAGTAAAATATAAAAGAATTTCCTGGGCTGGAAAATTAGCTTTAAAGTATTTGTGTATCCTGGGAAACATCTGTCCAACCTGAGCAGATGTTTCACTATTAATGATTAAAGCAAACTATTAATCTAATAAATACATGTTATGTGAAAGAAACTGCTCGTAGTGACAAAGCAAATACAATGATCACCCACCTCTGCAGTTTGTTTTGGTATTGCTGCACATTTTCTGACTCTTCAGCGTCATGACAGCTGCTGTGAAACCCACAGTAGGCAGCAACGAGCCCACTAAGTTAGCAACAAACTACTGACAACTAAGACAGCTGAAGAACCAGATCAAAACAGTGACTTCTGTTTGTCAGGTGAAAATACATGACTCGAAAATGAACAATAATGCTGCAATATATGGTAAATGGACTGTATTTATATAGGGCATTTTTCCACAATGTGTTGCACTGGCCAAAGCGCTTTACAGGAGATGATACACCATTCACACACCGAAGACAACACACAACAGCGCTAGTCAAGCCACCGGGAGCAACTCAGGGTTCAGTGTCTTGCTCAGGGACACTTAAGCATGCGGGGAGACCGGGAGTCAAACCACCAACTTGTTGGTCAAGAGACGACTGCCCTACCTCGTGAGCCACAGCCACCCATCAGGGTTGTGAGTTAGTCAACTTACTGGAGAGGACTATAGCCCAACCATGTGGTCTGAAAATGCAATTAAATTTGTAATGTTCTTCAAAAATGAACATTGATACTGCTATGAATAATTTTGAAGTAGTTTTCCTTTGTCCCTGAAGAACCAGTGGTTAATGGTGTCTGGTTAGTGCGGTGATAACCACAGGGACGTGATAAGACATCCTCCCTCCAATCTACATCAAACCCTCCCTGTTCCACTGCTGCCTTCTGGTCTGGCTGACCTCCAGTAGCTGTAATCAGGGTGGGATCACATTACTCTAAAAGACTAAGATAGATGGATAGCTCAGTTATTGCGCTGGTACAATTATTGGGCTTTGCTCTGTTAGAGGGGGCAGCACAAATAGGCAGAGAACGAGGAGAGAATCAGCAGACCAGATAACAAGGAAATGAGAGATGGAAAGCCAAGGAAATGAGAGATGGAAAGCTGGCATGAACACAGGGGGACATAAGAAACTCTGTGCTCCTAAACATCTCAATCAGTCAGTTGCCAACAAAGCTTTGAATGATGAGCACACCTACTGTGCAGACATGCTAAACTATAACTAAAGAGCAGATTGTGAAATACTCACAGATGTAGCACTCTAATGGAATTACCTTCCATCAGTACAGCCCCAACTGCTAATTTTATGAGACTGGCTATCAGAAAGTCATGGATCCAAAAAAAAAATCAAAGCTTCAAACCCGCTCTTCAGTAAACCAATGGGTGGTGTCACAGTGGGTTTGTCCACTTTTAATATACAGTCAGTGGTCTTTACCCGACATGCTCGAAAGAATTTCAGAGCACAGAATACTTATCTTTTTCAGGATTTTGAAAGCTAAAACTTGCCAATCTTTTTTCCTAGGGTGTGACAAACTCAGAACACTTAACCCCAACTTTAAACAGTAAATTATAAGGCAGTCTACTTTTATGCCAGTCTACTCCAAATTATTATATGGGCTTGAGTATTTCCCTGCAGTATATTTCCATTTTTTATTAGTTTTCTAGGCTAAATCATCCCCCACTGAATGGGCAAGTAACCCTATAGGACTCATTATTATCCTTCATATATTCAGAGTGGTTATCCAGAGTGACTAATCCCTCAGTCCTAGAGGGTTGAGAGAGACATTAAAACTCCCTGTCCAGCTTTTCTCATGCTTAAATGCAGTATAATCCCTCCAAAGAAGGCCTTAAAAACACTGGAGCGAGTCAAAGTAAACGAAACATTATGGTGGTAAAAATTAGGGAAGGAGATTCCTTGTGTAGTGCTTAATGTATTAAACACAAAAACATCCCATAGTAAAAGAGATTTATCTGTCCTTCATGGCATACAGATGTACTTTTATAGATCTGGGGGTTGGTCATTATTCGTCACTAAACAGATCCCAGATGACACGAGCAACCATGAATTTTCTAATGCCATCTTGTTATCCGTATAGTTCAGTTCTTCAGCTTCAAACATACAGTGGATTAGAAAACCTGGATTCAATCATCCAAGCATGCGGTCTTGTGATTAGTGACTATGTTATATAATATATAGTGTGTGTGTGTGTGTGTGTGTGTGTGTATATATATATATGGGAGGGGTCTGTCATCGCAGCAGAGAGATTCTGCTAGAGGGTGACAAAATATTTAAAGATTTTATTTGCAAGCAACTGCAAAAGCAGAGTCCTGCAAAATGCAGACAGATGTATGGTAAAGTGGCTGAGGAACTAAATGCAGAAATATCCCGTTTAAATATTTTTCTGTGTTTTCTACAATGTTACAATGATGAATTATCATCTTAGACATGACCTAAAGCTCAAAAAAATAAGGAGCACCTATGTTGTTGTACTTCTATGAAGAAGGAGCTCAGTTTATATAAGTCTTGCAAACTCTTGCTGGCAAGACTTTTTTTCCCCCAACTATGTAAAGTCTTATGCAACAGTTTAAGGATTTCCTTGAATGGTCATATTCTCCAGGCTGTGAGCATTCTTGTGACCTTGCCTGACATCCACCGGTGCCATATTAAAAGCACGATTCTGACTGCAGGCAGTTTTGTGAATATATTTTACCTCTGCCTGCATTGCGACCAGGGGTTGTGGAGAAAAATACAGGGCCCAAGGTAACTGTATATCTGGGAATGTTCCTGTACAGAGACTCGCTGTTTTAACGGGTCTAACATGACATGAACAGAGCAGCTGGAAACCTGCAAGCAGTCGGCCAGTGAATGATCAGCTCAACGCTCCGTTCTCTCGAAGCACAGTTCCTGTTTGTTTTGAATGCCTGAGGCTAGCGTGTCTGCTGCATGTGATGTGTTGCTGGTTTGCGAGAGGATTCTAATGACCCATGATGCTATTGTCAGTGCAAGGCTGCTGGTTGGAATTAATCTCACTACTTTGGGATTATGTGTGGTTGTGTTTTGGGAAGACGCAGTGATCACTGTTTGGATTTACTGACCTTGGTGCTACTTGAAAGGGAATGATGTTTCCACTACTTGGTGGGACTTAGCAGTAAGTTAAAAAAACGTGTTGCATATGTTAATGTATTAAGGCTGGAGAAGCTACTACCATCTACATTATGCCAGTTAAAATATGCGGTGTCTCAATTACCGGCTTTGCTTAGATTGTTACACATCTTTTTTCATCAGTACATATACCGTCATTTACCTACTGTATCTATGGAGGGGAAATTCAAATTAATTAATGTTGTTGTAGTTCCTCATGCTGCCCACTTAGAAATAGTGGATCAAACACGTCAGGTAGGATTTGAGGTATTGTAGAAATTTTTTTGTTTTTGTTTTTGCATTGTGTGTCTTCCTGTGCATTCACGAATTATCTTCTCGCTTTCAGGAGGAGGCTCCCAGGTTTTTACCGTTCTGAATAAATTAGACTATTTGGAGTTATGATGGGTGCAAAGCTAATCTAGAGGTACCCAACATGAAACATTAAATGGCTGGAAATGCGCATGCCATGGGCACTTTAATGTTACCACAATTGCATGTCCACTGCTTTGCTATGACAGTTCAGTTTGTAGTAGCTCTGCATACATCCTGTGCATAGCTATATGCTCATATAGCCATCTGAGCTAATGTTGTAGTACAATGAATAATTAGCTTGTGTTTTTCCATTCAGCCAAAAGAGCAAGGCCTCATTTTTAGTGAATGACATAAGGGCAGAGGGTAGGAGAGAGAGTGGTGAGTCAGTCTGACTGACAAGTCCAGGCCATACATCAGAGGTCTGTTCCATTGTTTGATCCCGCGCCCCTCAGGTCACTAGGTTTAAGTCACTGCTATTGGGACTAAACAGAGAACCCAAGTAGATACGGTATGATAAAATGATATACATCAGCATAAAAGCTATTCTTGCATTTTAAAGCCAGTCCTGAAATAATGTTTATAGTGTACAAATTCATGTGATGTATATGTTATCTTTCAGCCTATACAGTACCAGAAACCTCTGATATGACCAGCCAAACATTTCCCAAATATTGAAGGTAAAAGAAGACCACCCAGGTTAAAACTAAATGTCCAAATTATATATAGCCATTGTTTCAAGAACATGACTATTACAATTTAAGGCAGGTCTTAACTTCAAGTTTAAATATATTCACTTGCAATATTTTTTAACAGACCTAAAGGAGATATATGGCTGACTGATGACCCATTGTATTTTGAGATAACTTTTTTTAAAAGCTCACTGAAATGCTGTTAAAACAGTTTCACTAGAATGTTTTTTGAAGTTGATAATGTGCCAAGTAATTTATCATTGAACAAATCTAAGTCTCCAGCCACACTAGCAGCTCTGTGAGACTGTACTTGCTCTGAGCAAATCCTAACAGCATGCTAACAGTGACATACAGTAGCATAATGATGTTAAACAGGTATCAAGTTCACCAGATTTGTTTAGCATGTTAGCAGGCTAACATTTGTTATTTAGCAAAAAAAACTGAACAGCACTGCTTAACATTATGGGAATGTCATTCATTAGTTTTGCAGGTATTTGGTCTCTAAATCGAAATATTGGAGTAATAGGAAATATAAAATGGTGCAGCTAGAGAAAAAAGCCAGGAATCACCATGAATAACAAAGTACTCAAACTACAGTATTAGAGCTTCATGTTAAAAGCCATAGTTATCTCTTTTCATATATTCTGAGTTTTCAGCAAAACAACAAAAAAGCGTCATGTTTTCACAGACGGAAGGCTGGCAGTTTACTTTCCATGAAGGAGGTTTCATTTCTCTTTAAGCAGACACAGGCACAATGCACATCCAGCTCATGGGACATGATACATCTCTGGAACACTGCTATGGAGACTATACAAAAGATGAAAGGAGTGAAAGGGTCTTAAAGTCCAAGTAGAGAAGTCAACTTTGCAGACAGCCAGTCCAGAAAGCTGGAGTCTGGCCAGGCGCCTAAACAGCACCTGTGATAATCCACTGGTCTGCGTCCAACAAGCAACATGAGATGTTCTTTAACTATGTCAAGTCAGACGTATTCAATGGCTCTAGCTTTAGAATCCCAGAAATGCAATTATTTGTGACATACACTCATTAATACTATCAAAGGTACTGTTTGTTTCTTGGCATGTTCTGACTGCACATTTCAAGAACCATGCAACCAGATGAAGAATGTGCAGACTGCTACACATGTATTACATACAGTAGTAGTTACTATATGGAAGGGCAAAATGGCCTGTTAGAATTTAAATGGGATGAGGAAAACAGAGAAGGGGCTTTGGGGTGTCTAAGGGAGTTAGTGATTCAGCTAATGAGCCTGCTGGATCACTGTAGGAGGAACACGTCTCAACTGGAGTAGAAATGTAGAGTAAAATAGGGTGGGTGTTGGACAGTGTACAAACCACCAAATTCCAGCACCCACTGACAGATCAGAGGATGGGAAAAGAAGTCTTTTCCAACTAAAAAAAGGCCAGTATTTTCACAGAAAACATTAATGTCACTGTCAAACACTCTCAACAGACTGAAAGAAAAACTTTAATTTACAGTGCCTGGAAGTTTGTTGATTCGTTTTCAAGGCTGCCATTACCTATTCTCATGTCTCTCTTGCAAAAGAGCTCTTGAGCTCAGTGAGAATTCCAGAACAAATAAATCTTAACTAAAAAACTAACCTGTGTAACGTATAGCTCTGAACTACAGCAGAGAAACATATCAGTTTACAAATCACATAACTCAGACTGCATCCACTCCATATTTCATGTCCATGTAAGGAAATTGATGTAGGAACCTTCTTTTCAAGCTGAAGTATGAATGTGTTTTCAGACTGACAAGTACAATAGGAGCCAGGCCCATCAGTGTATGGGAACAGCTCCATAATGTTGTGGAGTACATAAAGTCCACCAGTGCTGCTGCTGACCCCTCAGTACAAACATGTCCACTGCACTGCATCAGTCTTCACATGACAAATGGGGATTTTCCATCACAGCAACCTCCTGAAATGTGATGAACTGTGTAATGCTCATCCCAGGTTCTGCATTCATTTCCACCCACTCTGGAGATGCATTCCCAGAGCTAAATTTCAGCATGCCCAGGCAGTAGTACTAAAAATCAAGTTCTAAGTCCTTCCAAGTCCTAGCAGGGAGGTAGTGGGTGCTCACAGAGCTGGCACCTGTGATTGACTAAATGTCAGTGTCTTCACACCTAAACTGTTAACATTACAAGCACTGTGTGTGACTCACATCCTCATCTCAGTTTGGTTTGTGACAAGCATCACCCAGATCTCATTTAAACAGATTGACACAAGGAAAAACAAAGCAGAATGGACCGCATCAGCTCTGAGGTTATGCTGGGTGACAGTTTGTGAAATAAGAGTTGACTGTCTTGTTCCAGATTCCAGAACATGCGTTTGAAAAGACATACCACATTTTAAAGGGTATTGTCCAGCCCAGAAGAATGTTCTCACAACACTGACGGCTTTTCACTCACATTCGGGACGCAGCTGTGTTGGTCACTCAGTCCAGGTTTAATTTAGGGCTAAATACATCAAACTGCATGGACTGTGTTGATGTGTCAGTGTTTACATTCATCCCCAGTTATGGTGGCTCCTCTCCATGCAATATAAAAATTTGACTTCATCTCACAAAGCCTGAACTCGAACATCAAAAGAGTAGGAATTCTTTAAACACAGACCTCATAAAATGCTGCACTGCACGCTTTGTGAGACTGAAATGGCCTACCACAGCAGCACAACTGCTATGCATGAGCATCTGGGGCTCTCCAACCTCAAAACAATGAGATAGCAGCATAAGTATTTATTACAGTGAGTTTTGTCTGATTGCTGGTTGGTATCAGTGCCTGGGAGCAGTCATTGCAATTTTATCTGCCCTGTTAAGACAAGAACTCAACAGAACACTCCCTATTCTAACAGCTAGTGAGACAATGCTAGTTTCCAGCACATGTGCAAGTTTATTTATGCACATATAGGCCTATAAAACTAAACAAAGATTGGCATTAAGTTGGTGTAAGAAACCTTTTGCAGATAATTAATACAAGTATTTTCAGTTACAATCAGAACTACCCACTGAATTAAATCCTACACTACACAACACCATCTATGATCATTAGAATATAGTATTTTAATTCTTGGCACTTTATTTTTTAAGGTGGGAAATTTCTATTTGTAAAACAAGCATTAAGAGAAAATGTTTTAATAAAAAGGTTGAAAGATTAAAGTACTGTAGAAATTATGGCCATGATTTATCAGTAAGTTAAACTAAGAATTAACTGACTAATCAAACTAAATTGATTTATTTTGTGAAAAACTGTTAGGTTAATCAACTTAGAGAAGAAATCAAATTAATAGATGAAAATAATCATTAGTTGCAGCCTTAAAAACAAGTGACATTTCCATGAGCCTCAGCTGTACTTTGTGCTTTATGTTTATGTGCATTGGTGTAAATATTGGCATGAAAACATGCTAAACTAAAATGATGAACATTGCGCCAATGATACCTGCTAAACAGGCAGAAAAAAAGCAGGTCTAGTGAAATCTCATGACCTCAGAGGTCTTCACTGCCCTGGTTTGCTAAGGTTATCATTAGGTCAGGTCATTGTACAGGCCAGAGCAGATTGGGGAGTGGGAACACACACACATCATAGTTAAAGTTCTTGTAAAAACTCTTGCAAAAAGCTTTGCAAGATTTGCTAAGTTCTGGAAACAGTCTTCTGCTGTGTGAATCCTGATGTCAAGAGCACAATTCAGGTCACCAGAAAACCAAAGACCAACTGAGGGGAAATGTATCACAGGCCAGAAGAAGATGGAGAACCCTGAAAATCTTCACCAATGATATCAGTCATGCAAAATATTTACTGTGCAAGTAATTAACTGTGGCAATAATCAACACCCTACAGTCAGTATGCATAGGGCTCTATGGCACAAAGACTCAGGGAGAAGGATTTATTATACGAGCACTGACACACACGGATGACAAATGAAAGGAAGGAAACATCAATAAACGAGTGAAGAAACGCAACCAGTGCAGGTGACTCCCCACAGGGCAAGCGGGGTCACTGATCTTAAAACAACTACAGATTTCGGAAGTGTCTTTTGTTCTTGTGTGGGTGTGCTTTAACTACTTCCAAGCACATTACCCTGATTAAGGACAGATGAGCCAAAGGAGACAAGTCCTCTTTTCAGAGAACACAATGATTATTTAAGATAAAATACTGTAGGTCTGTAAAGCTGTAAACCCAGCACATTTTAGCAGCACAACCAGTTGGTAATGCTTGATGGATTGACCCTGAAAAATACAATAGATGTTAAAGATGAGAGGTCACTTTTTCCCCGAAGGATGGATCTGACTCAGGCTGTCATTCTGATGAAAATCATGAATGTTGGAAAATGAGTTCTCGCATACAGGATGTCCTCAAACTGACCTGTTTTGCACAGACTGCTGGAAGCTATCTATATCAGGTCTCAAGCCTGTGACACAGTAACGACAACTGCACTCAGACATCCTCAGAGGCATGTGTCTGCGTGTAAGGGCGCCAGGAACACAGACCTCAACAGATTACATCACTCTCACCTAATCAGCTGGGTCATGTGAACCAGGTTCCCCTGTCTTAACTAAGAGGGAGGGAGGGAAAGAAAATTAAGAAAAAGACAAAAGTGGCAACATGCTAATGATAAGGATGTGGTAAAACAATTGATTTTCATAGCAAGGCAGTTATCCAAATAGGCATCTCTCTCTACTTGCTGACAACTGGAGCTTTTACTCAGCAGACTGGGGACTTCTACCAGCAGGTATGGAAGAAATTGCAGGAGCTCCTAAGGCCAATTCCAGTAACCGCTCTCCTCTGCATGCCTAAAACATAATGTGACATGCCTAAGCTCTCCACCAACTGCACGGCAAGTTACAACCTTCAGCATAAATGCAACAAACAATGATCCTGCAAATCCAACTGAATCCACTGGCACAGTCTCTTTCAATTAAAAAAAAAAACCCTTTTCATTCTTCTTAGCCACTGTGAAATACTGCAGTACCATCATACCAAGAAAATCTCATACTGTTGCAACCCTACTTAGGCATCACAGTTCATTTGCAAAATGCTGAATCTCTCTTCACTGTGTCACAGTCTTTGAGTCTCTACAGCCTTCAAACATGTGCATTATTGAGACTTTAAGTGTGAGAAGGGTTAACAACTAACCCCTAGCATAAAAAACCTGCCAATACAATCCAACCAAGTATTTTTGCTGCTATGACAGATTTTCTCACTTGTTTTAAGAAGAGGAGGTTTTTATGACAGATGCGAGTTAATCAGATGGAGATTTTCAAGCAGTGTGATTGGCACTGGTCTAAATTCAGCCCTGGCTGTGGCACCAACTTTCATTTTAACAGAAAAGTTCAATGTGTCCAACAGCCTATCATGTGGCTAACTAACCTGCACAATGGCAAAAACACAGGCCACCCTTTCATAAAGAAAGCACAAAAAGACGATTAATATCTTTGTTTAGGGGAACTGTTTTGATTAGTGTGGCACTGTGCCAAGCAGACAAAGGATAAACAAAGAAAGCCTGCCTGTGGCCCCTAGAAACATATACTCCAGAGCTGATAAACCTTCAATAGTCTGGGCTAAAATGTGAGCAGTGAAGGCAACACAAAAAAACTGAGCTGAGACTTCAGAACAATCAATCACATTAACGTAAAACAAAAGCTGAACAGGTTGAACAGGTCCTGACAAACAGCGGCTGACAGGAGGGAGTTGGTTTTCCCACAGAAAAATAAAGGGAAAGAAAGAAAACAAAACAGATTGCGAGCTTTTCCATGTAGGATCTGCACAAGTTCTGTTAGTCAAAACAAAATTGTCACCTCAGGTCCTTCATCACTCAGGTTTAGCCCAGCCAATAAAGATGAGCATCTGCTCTCGTTTGTCATAAGTTCATTTAACCTAACTTCTTACTTCTAAACTCTGACAAAACCGAAGTCATTGTGCTTGGGCCTGAAAACCTTAGAAATCTGCTATCTAATCATATAGTTACTTTAGATGACATAGCTCTTTCCTCCAGTACTACTGCAAGGAACCTTGGAGTCATCTTTGATCAGAATATGTCCTTTAAGTCACACATAAACCAAGTCTCTAGATCTGCCTTCTTTCACCTGCACAATATTGCAAAAATCAGGAGCATCCTGTCTCAAAGTGATGCTGAAAAACTGGTCCATGCATTTGTTACTTCCAGGCTGGACTACTGTAACTCTTTACTATCAGGATGTCCCAATAATTCCCTAAAAAGCCTCCAGTTAATCCAAAATGCTGCAGCCAGAGGACTGACAGGAACGAGCAAGAGAGATCATATCTCTCCCATATTAGCTTCTCTCCACTGGCTCCCTGTAAAAGTCAGAATAGAATTTAAAATCCTTCTCCTAACATACAAAGCCCTTAATAACAAGGCTCCATTGTATCATAAAGACCTCGTAGAGCCTTATCATCCTAACAGAGCACTTCACTCTCAGAGTGCAGGTTTACTTGTGGTTCCTAGAGTCCACAGAAGCAGAATGGGAGGCAGAGCCTTTAGCTATCAAGCTCCTCTCCTATGGAACCAACTCCCAGTCTCAGTTCGGGAGGCGGACACCCTCTCTACCTTTAAGATTAGACTTAAGACGTTCCTTTTTGATAAAGCTTATAGTTAGGGCTGGATCAGGTGACCCTGAGCCCTCCCTTAGTTATGCTGCTATAGGCCTAGGCTGCTGGGGGCCCCATGATGCTCTGAGTTTCTCTCCCCTCCCCTCTGATATTTTACATTACAGAAGCCAAAAGATAAGGCTGTAATTGAACTGACGACAGAGAGCAGGTCAAGTATCAGAGCTCAGATGGGACAAGGAAATAACACATATCCATTACTGTTTTTCCCGCCCACCAAGAGCCGGGGTCTGTCGGAGGTTTCTTCCGTTAAAGGGAGTTTTTCCTCCCCACTGTCGCCAAGTGCTTGCTCAAGGGGGATTTGTTGGGTTTTCCCTATGTAATAATATTGATAACAGTAAGGTCTAGACCTTACTTTGTAAAGTGTCCTGAGATGACTTTTGTTGTGATTTGGCACTATACAAATAAAATTTGATCTGATTTATTTAGCACCACATGACAGGTGTTTAACATTTGCAAGCTACAAAGACCGCTCCTTGAACCGCCACCTTATTGTGGTGGAGGGGTTTGAGTACCCGAGTGATCCTAGGAGCTATGTTGTCGGGGGCTATATGCCCCTGGTAGGGTCTCCCAAGGCAAACAGGTCCTGGGTGA
>NW_018128038.1:397903-404985 GCF_001952655.1 Monopterus albus
GGGAGGTCTGGGCATCTTTGCTTAGACTGCTGCCCCCGCGACCCGGCCCCGGATAAGCGGAAGAAAATGGATGGATGGGATGGATGGAAGCTACAAAGAAATTTAAGTGCCGAGCAAAGAATAGACACAATTAACTGTGTCAGCACTACAATGGAAATGCAACCATAAACATAAGAGCTTGGGACATGGCACCAGATCATTAAACTGCCCTTCTCACATCAACTGTGTCCTTGTGTCCCACCAGGTGTAATGTGTCTACAAGCTCTTTGCGGTGACTGAGCAATGAAAGACACACGGAGAAACAACACTACAAAGTGGTGACCGAGATAATATTGTAAATGTTAAGAAAATAGAATTAAGAGTTTTATTCATCCCTAATAGCAAACATCTGATTCATCCCTAATAGCAAACATCTGAGGAGCTTTCTCTGAACACTCCAGCCTACTCCATCTGCCAACTGGTTCCAGTTGGCTTGAGAAGAGATTATACAGTAGATGAGGAAGAAGGGTTCTGGCCCAACATGTGGTTTGCACCTAGCCCTCTCCACCCGCTATTGTCCACTCAAAGCTCGGACCTATGCCACACCCACAACCAAATCCTTGAACCAGTCTGAATATTGTAGGGAATGTTACAGCACACAAGCCACAGCATGTGGGCTGGTGCCTGGTTAAGGCTGGCTAATGGACTCCAGATCATGGCTCACCGAGCACTAAGGCCCAACATCTTGTTTCATTGGATGCAGATGCCTGGTTATGTATCTGGCACTATATTGACAGTGACATCATGAGCTCAGTCTGCTGGAAGAGCATTAGGGTCTCTGTGACATGGCCAGTGCTGTGCTTTTGATGCAGTCTGATTCGAGGGCTTCTTGATGTGGCATAAGGGTTAAGGAATATACTGAAATGAATGCCTATGAGACTTGTGTATCTTACTTGTATTATAGTGTTATTTCCTAATCCGATTACCACATTTCTGGGAGAAAAAACCTCTTGACCTACTGTTTGAAATTCACACTGAGGTCCAAATAATGAGTGCATCAGAATGCATAACAGAAAATATTAAACAGAGAACCAAGCATTTGCATTCTAACCAGCAGCCCATAGAGGCTGCAATACTCACTGATCTCTACAGTATAAACATGTTGGGCACCATTGTGCTGCCCTTCCATCAGTAAAATGATGCTTTCTCAAATCCCCAGTGTGTGCACTTGAAACATGAAACGTCTGTTGGAGATCCACTGACACCCTCTCATAGAGCGGTAGGAAGGTCTGTCAGCGATTTCCAATGCAGAATTAAAGTCTGTTAGGTGAGTGGATGGGTGGAGCTTGAAAGGTAGCTCAGACACAGATTCCTCTTTAAGCATCACAAAATTCTTCTCAACAACTGTTCTGCATACTGTGCTCCAATGATACTTACAAATATCACAGATGGATATAGCTGACTGAAGAAAACAACAGTGTCCACATGCCATTTATCAGACACTACTGTACTTGTGGTTCTATCTGACGACAAGGTGGCGTGAGATAAGAGTTCAAAAAGACAAAGGTTCATCCTCTACAGGTCATGCACAAGCCCAGAAAATACAACGTATATAGTGTATAAGTGGACATTTTAGTGTAATGGTGGTGCAAACTGGTTAAGATGTCTCTCTCTCTCTCTCTCTCTCACACACACACAGACAAAATTTAGAGACATCTTCTGTTGACCATGAATGTCCATAGCGTCCAATTGCATCTTCTACAAAGTAACTAAATCAGCATTCTTATGCCGCACATATGGTGATGTAAAAACTATGCAGGACCACTGCAGACTCATTGCAGATGGGATTAAAAGGTCTATATCAGTCTCTGGGGTGACTACTGCACTCAGAGACTTCAAAGTCATATCAGAGCTGGTTTGACAATAGCACCTTTGTGGAAAAGATAAATCACCTGCAGAGGAATTTTTTAAATGCAACTGGGTGAAGGAATGTTTCATGTATAGTAGGTCTATATATGATCCAATGCAGTCATAGGAGGTTTAAAATGTGGGTGAAGGACTCAGGGGCAACAAACACTTGGTAGATTCTTCCACTCCCTCTTTAATCTGCTTTTTTACTTAAAGGTAGGGTTGGTGATCCTGGAAAAACTAGCAAGAGGAAGTTTGATTTTGAAAGTAGACAACCGAAGAAATCCCACCCTCTCATTCTGACTTCTGCTTCATGGCTAAACTGCTTTAGCCCTGGCTCGTAGATAGCAATGCATGTGGCCTTTGATGCCTAGTTTACTACATTACAATCCTATCTATACACTTAGAGCTGACTACTGTCTGGCTGCATGTAAAAAGAGTCTGTTTAGTGCAGCGGTCTTCTCTCTCTTGCACTGCAAGCAGGTAGCAACAACATTACCCATATTGTGTACATCACATTTAATTCTGTAGCTGGAAAAGATGGAGCTCATTTTAACTACTTTATATGCTTAAAATATAAATTACTGCTGGTAGCTTGTGAATTTTACAACCAAGGATCAATACATCTTGTGATTATACTGTATTTTGTTCTAATAGCCTCATTCTGACTACTAAATCACCACCTGGGCGGATGTGGCTCAGGAGGTAGGGCGGTTGTCTTTTAACTGGAAGGTTGATGGTTCACTAAAGTCATCAAATAAATGCAGTACGAAGTACAATATCTTTCTCTGAAATGTGGTGAAGCTAAAGTAACAGAAAATGAAAATAATCACACACCTCAAAATTGTACTTAAGTACAGTACTTGAGTGAATGTACTTGGCTACTTTCCACCTCTGTGAAAGGAATCGCCAACCCTAGCTTTAAAGTGAAGTTACAATGTGCATACACTATATTATAATGCTGAGCACGATAGTCACTTGGAATAATTAATTTCTTCCTGGTTCATATTGCCAATGTGAAAACAAGTGCTAAAACTCCATGCATAAAGCAGGAATCTAATCACATGGCTTTGGAAACCAATTACATAGCAGTTCATTCAGAGAGAACCTGACATGGACACTTCCCAAAACCCCAACAACACACTCAAATCTCCAAAAATCTTTTGAGTTTGGCTTTAACTGCTCCAGTAGCCCAAAAATTCCACAGCTTCGCACCATAGCATCACACAGCTATTTTAAATTGTCTTGCTAGCATTTACACTATATGCCATCATATAAAGATGATCAATTTTATTGGCCAGTATGTTACACAGAAGGAATTTGTCTCCACTACAGAACCAAGGTAGCCATCTGCAGCACCAACTCAACCACACACCCATGCTGGTGCTGTCCCTGCATGGCAGCTGGTCTGACCATCGGGAGCAACGTCTTGGTCCAACACATGGACTGGGGAGAACGGGAATCAAACCAACAACCTTCCAGTTAAGGGACAACCGCCCTACCTCCTGAGCCACATCCACCCAGGTGGTGATTTGGTGGATCTGCACAAACCAGTCATTCTCACACAAGCTCAGTTACAACTGGAACGGGGCAAGATTTAACTGAGGAAATCTTAGGACCATCAGCCTATTATTCAGTGAAACTTTACAAGACTTTCACGTCACCATGTACAGTACGGCAACTCAAACAGTGAAAACGTTCGACAGGCATTGTTCGTCTGTCACCTCAAGGCCGGTTCGCTCCTCTCAGACATCTGTTTGTGTGCCACTAACATGCATAACAGATGATAGCAATAAGAAAATAAACAGTGTGCAATGCTGTGGATTCCAGACATGACGTACACAGATGCTTGGCAGAACGCCAATCTAAGATCAACAGGGCATGGATGTTTTAAACAAGTCCATTACAGCTCAGAAGCACAATGTCAACCTATAGCAGGTACACCGGTCACTGTATCAACAGTCCTGATGAGGAAACACTCAGGAGACAACGCTGACTGTAGAAGATGATGATGTGATTAAGTGAATCCGCTTGGCACAATAAAAGCATTCCATGAAATTTATGCAAAATAAAGACATTTTGTGTGCATGATGTATGCAACATACCAAACATATCTTTTCATTCATGTAAAAGGAAACCTATTAATTGCAGATGTTCCTCTGTAGATGTCAGGACTGGTCATCTAGACTATTGATTCACTCAAACTGATTTCACACCCAAATGAGAAAGATTTGCCAACTTTGGTTTTTGACATTTAAAGTGCATATTGAGAGGCAAGATGACAGCAATCATACATTTAAGGCTGTTTTAGATGTGGAGTCATGAAGCATTCTACAGTGTGTGTATCAATAAAATAAAACCTCAAAATATGTTTAGGGGCTTCATATTTATGAGATTTGATGTTGAACAAATATCAGTCAGCTGGTAGTCTGAATTCCCAAAGCGCTCCAAAAACTATTCTTGACTGAAGCCGTTAAATTCAATTGGCCTATAGGGGGAAAATCCTGAAGCCTTATTGTTTCACTGTGGTCTAGGTTTAGACATAACAGCCTGACAAATTTACTGTCACACCAAAGAGCAATAGAGTAAAAGATAAAGAGAGTTAAAGCATCAAAGTTGGGCCGACTGAAGCTGCTGAGTGTTGGTTGAGTGGCTCATGAGAAATGAAGGATTTTCAGCTGGATTCAGGCTGCGCTGAATAAATGATGTAACTACCTCCAGGTGACTTACAGTACAGTACGCATCAACCTGCTGTAGTGATTGGCTGTTAGAGACTTCAACATCACATTCTTCAAAATGTCCTGGTATTTCAAAGAATCCATGATGCCAGTCACATGGTTAATTGCACAGGTTTGAAAGGTTGCATTTTCTATTATCAGTTTGATGTCACAACTCGTACAAATTTCTAAAAATTCAAAATCATACAAACACCAGCGGTGTAGTGCTATTTGTTGAAGCACTGGAGCGCACCTATGGCATGTGCACAGTTAAGTTGTGGCTTATTTTGAGGACCATGTAAACACTTTTCCTACAGTGGCAAGTTTACAAAGTTGTATGTTAAAGTTAGTCGGGTGTAAACGCTCACATGAGCAAATGTTAGACTGACTTTATTAACAGTGTGAATGTTATAGCCACAGATAATCTTATACTGTATGTTCATGAGAAAACAGTAGCATTATCGCAGGACCTGTAACACCTGAACATTTTGCTGTACCCCGCATTGTACAGTACTAGTGTGTCCCCACATTTCAGATAAATTTTAATATTTACTAGCTCATTTACTACTCATTTACTAGCTCTCTTGCGGGACATGCACTCTACTGATGATTAGATCTTCAAACACTAACAAAAATGTAATGTTATATGAATTGCAACTGGATTATATGCATTATTTTTCCTGGATTCGCAGAGAGCAGGAGGAGAGCAAGACAGGAGGTGCAAGAAGAGGAACCTGCTCTATGAGAAATGGCGTGGAGGAAGGAGGTGAAGCAGACCGGTGAACAGATCAACTTTCTCACCTCCAAGAACCAAGAGCTCCAGGTACAACATCTCAGCTGTCTGTTTTATCTTATTGGATTCCAACTACTTGTTTGAGAATTCGTTTTTAGTTGTGGAATAAAAGATTTCACTTTTTTCAGAGGCTCATCCTCAACACAAAGGAGCAACTGGAGAACAATATTAAAGTGGAGCAGGAGAAGGAAAACATGGCAGAGCAAGAAAGGGGGAATGGAGGAAAGTGAAAGACAGCATGATAAGGAAGGAGGAGAAAGAAAAAGAAAAGATGAAGAAGAAAGAAGAGGAGGAGGGAGAAAAAGAAACAGGAGGGTAGCAGAACATTCGTCCTCCTGAAGCCCCACCCCCTCTTCCTACTTTATCCACTACTCACACCGCCTTACCCCTTCTTACCCTTTAGCCCCCATACTCCCCCTCCAATCCTCACTCTTACCCACTCCTGGAAATAAACCCTCCATCCCTATCCATTTGTTTCTTGTTCATGTGTTGCATATAAACATGTACGTTGTTGAACTCAGTTCTGCTGAAGCAAATGACACCTGCCTGTATATACCTTTCTGATCAATAGCAAATGTGTTGCACTTTCCACCCCATCATTTGAAGCCTAATGTCTTGTTCTTTTTTTCTACACAGCCTTGAGGTGTTTTTTAAATTCTGCTATAAGATTAAAACCCTGAAAGGTCCTACTTTATTAATTGCCTTTTTTCCCAAATAACTCTTTAGAGGGTGTAGTAAGTCTTTTCCAACTCTGCTTTTGCACAGATTGCCTACAACAACAAACTATCAACAAAAGGTAGAACACCTGTATTGTTTGCATCAATTCTCAAGGCCTAATTTAAACTGCTGGTTTAAACTCAAGCAGTTTACCTCTTAGCTTTGTACCGTTTAAGGTTATTAACTGGACTTGAACTGCATAGACTCCTGACTTAGTGCTCTCTTAAATCTAATTTAGCAAGCAAGGTTAGCGAAATGTGTATTTTACACCAACCTTTTCTTTCAACCGTCAGGACGCTCAGGTGTCACCACTCTTACCTGTCTGCAGCATCCCGGAGCCGTACTCGCCTCCATAATCCACCGGTGCATCATCAGATGAGGCGGTGCAGAAAAAGAAAAGCGTCCACTTTAACAACCAGCGGAACATCTTCCCTCTTTAATCACCTTGGCAATTAAGAGTTAAAGACATGCAAACAAAACGTGTTAAACCAGTTTCAGTTACAATAAATTCAGGAAAATAGTTGAATAGCGCTTTCCCTTGAAAAAAAAACTGTTAGGCTGGAGCAGCAGTGGTACAAAGAATAACTTCTTACCCTCTTCTCCCTCCTCCTCCGGCGCTAGCAGCAGCGTCTCTGATGCAGTGGTTTCACATCAAAGTGGCGCTAATAAACGCCCCGCCCATTTCTTCTAATATGAACCAATCAAAAGCCTGCATGGTCTCCGCCCGTTCTTTTTAAAGCCTGTCTGCAACTTGTTTACTTTGCTGATTGATGAGGTAGTCTGCAGGACATACCTTTACCATTAAGTGCCAGGGGCGGATCAATAAGGGGGCTTGCCTCACTAGCTGGCCCCCACCCCACGCCTGAATAATTGCTCAAACTAAGTATATACAGTGGGTACGGAAAGTATTCAGACCCCCTTAAATTTTTCACTCTTTGTTATATTGCAGCCATATGCTAAAATCATTT
>NW_018128038.1:406019-407473 GCF_001952655.1 Monopterus albus
CCCATTGAGCATCTCTGGAGAGACCTGAAAATGGCTGTCCACCAACGTTTACCATCCAACCTGACAGCACTGGAGAGGATCTGCAAGGAGGAATGGCAGAGGATCCCCAAATGCAGGTGTGAACTTGTTGCATCATTCCCAAAAAGACTCATGGCTGTATTAGCTCAAAAGGCTGCTTCTACTAAATACTGAGCAAAGGGTCTGAATACTTATGACCATGTGATATTTCAGTTTTTCTTTTTTAATAAATCTGCAAAAATGTCAAAAATTCTGTGTTTTTCTGTCAATATGGGGTGCTGTGTGTGCATTAATGAGGAAAAAATGAACTTAAATGATATTAGCATATGGCAGCAATATAACACAGAGTGAAAAATTTAAGGGGGTCTGAATACTTTCCGTACCCGCTGTATATAGTATTATCAGATCTAATACTCAATTGAGATTCAATAATATGCTCACAAATCCCAACCTTGTTCATAAAATATTTCAATACAAATATTCAAAAATTATCATTTCATAATCATACCTTTTTATTCAAGGACATATTTATACAAAATCTATACTGTAGGTACAGTCAAAATGACTGCGGGTGAGAGTCAAGTAACAGATCAGGCAGTGAAAGATTCAACCACTCCAGAGCCTTTTGTCTGAGAAAGAACCTTGTTTCACTTTGGTGGCTCTGTGATAAAATATTATTTAAACTTATGTTTTTTTCCTTACCAGAAACAGATACATTGTGTACTTAGATAATCAGAAAATACAACCAGAAAACAAATAGTATAAATCATAGACTTAATGAAGTCAAACAATACATTGTTTTTTGACATGCACATTTTCTTTTCAGAACATGCAAACAGGACATGTCCAAAAGGGGGCAGCCACTGTAAAACTGCAAGAGCAAAACTTGGCACCCTGTTCATGTAGGGCTTATTGGGTGACTGGAAAAGTAGGGTCTATTTATAAATTTTCTGTAGAGATGAAAACAAATCTCCGTCCCCATATTGTCACGCTCCTGCCCCTCTTGCTTCCTGTCATGCTTTTATTTTCACATTACTTCCTGTTTTGTTTCACCTCAGTTTTGGCCCTTTTATTTAATCATCATTATTTCACCTGCTCCTTATTGTTTGCATCTGTTTTTTACTTCTATTTAGGCAGCGTCCTCCCACCAGGACGCTGCCAGATTGTTCTAGACCCCAGCTCTGACTCTCCAGCATTTATACCTTGCTTGACTCTCTGTTTTTGACTTTGGATTACCGGTTTTTGACCACCGTGTTTTGTCTATGCCCTCCCAGATTCTGTTCGCCTGCAGTGTACCGACCTTCTGATTTTGTCCCCCTTGACCTCGAGTTTGGATCCCCTGGCTATACCTGTTTACCGGCGCCGACCCTGGACTGTCTTATCGACCTGATTGATATCCTGGACTTTGTGTTAGTTGTTTTGCTTACAACAAGTAA
>NW_018128038.1:409043-409213 GCF_001952655.1 Monopterus albus
CAAAAGCGAAAATGGTGTCCGAAATGCAGCCGTCAGCGTTTCCCACCGAGTGAGCTAAAGTGGCCTATGTGTTAGCGCTACTGTCTGGTAGAGCCAGGAGATGGGGAACGGCAGAATGGACGGCAAGGTCTGCTTGCTGTTCCACCTTTGCTGATTTTGGTACTGAATTA
>NW_018128038.1:409298-409646 GCF_001952655.1 Monopterus albus
ACATGATAGTCTCCCGCACTACCGCTGCAGCGAGTGACTGGAACGAATCGGCTCTTGCCGATGCTTTTTACCACAGACTGTCTGACCGGCTCAAGGACGCTTTGACGGCCTACGATCGGCCACGGAGATTACGTCTGCTCATGGATCTGGTCACACGACTTGACGGGAGACAACGAGAGTGCCAGTCTGAACGCCACCGGGGATCATCGCACACCAACGCCGGCTTCTCCTCAGAGCTTCCGGAGCCTATGCAGCTGGGGGGATCCCGACTGACCAAGGAGGAACAGGAGTGCCGGTTCAGACTGAACCTGTGTTTGTATTGTGGGGGCACAAGGCATCTAGCCCGGT
>NW_018128038.1:410203-428412 GCF_001952655.1 Monopterus albus
CCAGATTGTTCTAGACCCCAGCTCTGACTCTCCAGCATTTATACCTTGCCTGACTCTCTGTTTCTGACCTTGGATTACCGGTTTTTGACCACTGTGTTTTGTCTATGCCCTCCCAGATTCTGTTCGCCTGCAGTGTACTGACCTTCTGATTTTGTCCCCCTTGACCTCGAGTTTGGATCCCCTGGCTATACCTATTTACCGGCGCCGACCCTGGACTGTCTTATCGACCTGATTGATATCCTGGACTTTGTGTTAGTTGTTTTGCTTACAACAAGTAAAGAACTGGTCGCTACCTCGGTTCGTCTGGTTTTCTAATTGAGTTCACCACAACCTCTGTTTGGCATCTGTACACGCCAAACCTGACACATATGGCAAAATTGAAGACAATAAGATGAAAAGCAATCCTTAACAAAGAACAAAAAATTACACCTTATGAGAAAAATCTCACTTTTTACATGATCCATGAAACAGAATATGAGACTACAGGAAGTAAATAATATTTGTAAATGATTTACATGTTCTTAAACTTACTTAGAGATGAATCAGGACAATACAATAAGCAACAGTGACATTTAGACACTTAGTAATCTCTTAATTTGAGCTAATTTGTGTTTTGAATGACCATACATAAATAATAAAAAAATCCTTGGACAGTGTTCAGTAATGCTCAGAATTTCAAGAAATCCTTGATTCACACATCAAAAAACATTGATCTGGTCCTTGGTCAATTATCAAATGTCCCCAAAATATAATTAAAATTTCTTGCAATATGTTACTGACTAATAAATAATAAAGACAGAGTTAAACGCTATATTGTTTTAACAGTGATTTGCCTCTTCAGCATGAACAGAAAGGGTTTAAGGCTGAGTGCCACAAACATCATATGGAAAAGGTTGGCTTTGGATTTTCATGAATTGTTGATAATAACAAAAATATAAACTATTACCAATCTTATCTTAAGTAGATATGCTGTGCCCAGAAGGAAGAGGGAAAGAAAGATGGTGTAGCCAAAGAGTTACATTAGCCTGGCAGGCTTATGTTTTTTGTGGCTGACAGAGTGAATCTGGTCAATCTGTTTCTCCAATTTTAAAACCCACAAAAACAAAAAAAAATCACTTGACAGCACAACCTGAAAATATATATATATATTTTGGGTGGTTCCATCTGGCTAGATATCATGCAGTCAAACTTGCTAACCTCAAAATGACTTGTGTGATTCACATATATCAGCTTTGATACATCTGTGCGTGAATGTTTGTTTTCAGTTAACTGTACATCATACAGTATAATATATTTACAATTTACAACTCTTCACACATAAATGTAAAATTTGGTCACAGTCACACTAAAGCCTGAACCTGGAGAATCCAGAGGGTAAAGCTACAGGGCAAATGAAGTGTCGTCTTGTTGCATAGCCCTACTTTAAGTCAACAGTCAGCAGCAACAACACAACTCTTTACTGTACCTGTGAAAGACACACAGGTAACCTTGACACAATACTGCTCTCAGAGGAAAGAGGTGAGAGGAAAGGAAAGATGAAATTTGGGCAAATATGGCAGCGATACAGTAGTAAACTGCTTAGAAATCAAAAAATGGCACTTTTCTCCATTCAGAGACAATTTTATACCAACTAACTGGCAGTATATTTGAAAGAGAAAGGCAAATATTTACCACATAGACAGACAATATTTTTCTGACAAGTTCACGACCCTGACATGCACTACATTACTTACTTTGGATCTATAATTCCAACATAGGCACCTACCACAAAATTCAGTAGAAAAAATATCTTATTTGCATTCTGTTCTGTATACCAAATTCAAACAAGAGCTTTGTTCATTATACTTCTTCTCAGTTGTGTACTTATTCCATCATTCACATCCAACCGACCCATGGCCAGGCTGCATCGCAATACATCTTGGAAAACGAGGCACTTAGTATTCAGCCACATAACGTCAGAAAATAATTGATCTAGTGCCTGTTTGCACTCAAAAATGTATACCTGGTACACATTACAAAAGCATAATCATGAATATTCATCGCTTCTTAGCCACCCCCTTGTCTCATTTTTGCCACATTATTACTGTTAACACAATAAAACCTAAATAAAAAAGAAGAAAATTTAAAAAAAGAGGAAAATAATTTGGTGGCAGCATCAGTGAGATCAATTTGAGACTCTCCTCTCACCTACAGGACAGACAAAAAAACAAAATGATACATATAATAATGAAAACAGTGTTGTGAGAGCAGTCATATTAACACCAGGAATGAGGCATTCAGATCAGTCTGAAACACAGTTCAAAGTTTCACTCACAGAAGGAGGGGATTTTGGCTTTTGTCTTCTGTGCCAACACTGATTTTACTAGCCAAGGCAAAGTAAAGGGTCTTCACATGTGCTATAATTTCAGTGCAAGTAAAGGGGGTTAGAAAAAGTCATCAGTGTCTTGTTTCCTTCAAGAGTTCGCTGTATAGAAAAGGAGAGTAACACTACAAAGCTGGAATGATCTCTGGTCAACCTTTAACAGCACTTTCCACTGGCTTTTGTATTTGTATTAATACATTGGCTTCCTATCAAGTGCTGTACAACACTGCAACCCCATCCAACTTTTCAAGGTTTCCCGCCACATTAGCACCAGTCCTCTTCTTCTTTCTCCCTGAGACTCCCTGTTCCTCTGCTCCCAGGCCCAGCTGCAGGGTTGACCCTGAGGGTGAAGTGGTACCCGTTAGGCATCACACCCTGTGTGGTGGGTGCTGTGATAGGAGCAGCAGCAGCTCCGTGTGAGGCTGCTGTAGTGGAGGCAGTGGTTCTGGCAGTGCGTCCAGCTCCGTGGCTGCTCTTGGCATCTTGGAAGTCCTTTGTCTCTTCACGGAGGGGCCGTTGAGAAGTGTCCTGTGGCTGCTGGTTTAAGTTAGGGTCCAAACCGATGCGAGTGACTGGTATTGGGGATTTGTCATGGCCCCCAAGTAAGCAATCATGCTCTGAAAGGCCACGGCTGAAGCGAGTATGGTGCCCTGGCGTAACAGTGCTGGCACTGGATGTTAGAGGCGAGGAGTTGGCGGTCTTGTACGCCACAGCAGGACGAGGAGTGAGGGGCGTCTGCGGAAGTTGCCTGCGACCACGGCCCAGTGCGCAGGAACCAGAGGGGAGTGTTACAGGGCCAGCTTTAGCCGTACTGCTACTGTGCTGCAGAAGCAAAATATACAGGTATAGGAAGAATAAGTGATAAATCTAAAATATTTATTCTGTGTAGGTAAGATATGCACAACTATGTAAAAAACTATGTAAAATCTCTGTTAATGGTTTTGTAGAGAATTTTTAGGCACTCTGATCACAGTATTTGTTTGCTTTATTGCTGAGGTGTTTCCTCACATCAGTAAGTTGTAAGAGAGGGACATTTTTGTGAGTTTGGCAATGAACTCAAACACACTGGAGATTGAAGAGACCCATAAGACCCCCTGAAAATCTTAGTTTTGTTGACCTTTATCAGATTAAGTTTTCACTTTGCTGCAGTAATGTTGACGTGTACTCCAGGGTGTACCAGTATGCAGTGATGTCATTGTTAGGTGTGGTTAGAGGTGATGTAAAACAAACCTAAAACCTTTAAATTGAGAGGACAGTGAGGGTTGTCAGGTGGTAACTCTATAACTCTTTGAAATCCAACATGTAACATGCAAGAATACAGAAACAAAACTACTGTCACTAACCAAGTACTTACAGACTGCAATGATTACAAAACAGATCACCTATGTAAAGTCATAATTTACAGCCGGTAGCTCACCTGTTTGAGCAAATCAGCCTCCTGTTCCTTTCCCGGAGACGTGGATCGACTGGGACCGGCCGATTTGGTGTGACACGGCTCCCTGCTGCCGTATCGCTCACAGGAGTAGTAGCGCTGCTTCTCTCCCGCTGAGGAGTGATGCCTTCTCTCATGGGGCCGGCTGCGGTCCCGCTCCCTCGCTCGTTCTCTGGACATACCCTCTGTTTGAGGGTTGATGAATGAAGCTAGGTGACAGAAGCATCAAGTGACATAAGCTGATTGGTCCCTTATTTGGAAAATACAATTCTTGCCAAAATACACCTTGTTGTTTCCTGCTGCTTCTAGACTTCATGCTAAGTTCAGCTAACTGTCTCTGAGCTTCAAAAATGCTTAATTATTCCTTTAACACATCTACATGGGGCAGCCACAAATAAATGAAATATCTATTCTCAGACAATGCTTAAGATTAAGCTGCCTTGGTTGCAGTTACATTCATTCAAATGGAGTATATTTATTCAAACTCAATTTTTGAAAAGGTGACAGTCCTAATTATTCAAAGGGCAAACTGTAGAGGGTAGGGAGTAGTATGCTCTCCCTTGGTGGAATTACTTTCCTCTGCGCTGGACTAAGTTTTCATATTAAACCCACAACGACAGAAACACAAAAGCCTGTTCATCTTTCTGATGTGTCAGCTCTGCCTTTAGAATGACAAACTTTGAGAGCAAATCTCTCTCCCCTTGTTGTTTCTCTCAGCTTGATCGATATGGTGGCTAGACGTTCTGCTCTCTCACCAAGAGGTACCCATAAATCCCTGTGCTGGACTCGTCTGTTGTGGTCTTTCATCTCAGCAATAAAGCCCAGCTGCTGCTCTCCAGTTTTAGAAAATACTCAGTTTTAGAAAATACTCTTCCCTGAGCTCTCAGGTTCTAGGGCTCTAGCAGACGATCCACGACGGTAAACAAAGAATGTGACAACAGTCTATACCACAAACTACAAGTACTAAGTTGATTTAATCAGCCTCAAAACATTCCATAAACCTATACACTATGAAAATCAACATTCAAAGATTTGGAATTTACTTAAAATAGGTAATATTGTGTGTCAGACCTACAGTATATTGTTGTTACTTCTGGATATCATTTTGAAAATCATTCTTGGTGAATTTATGGACACTGTGACATATGAGATTTAAGAGATGTCTCAAGAAAAGCCACCCTAAAATTGGACCCAGACAAAAAAACAATAAACCAACATGGACAGTGTGAAACGGATTATAGAAATTTTACAAAATAAAGCCATTGCTGTAGCTGCTCTGCTGACTTGGTCTGAGCTGTCTGAGCATACTTGAATGCACCAACACGGGCATTTGATTTGAATGCTTTTGCTCAGAACTGGTTTGCTCTGCACTGGTGGTTTCCAAACAACCACCCCTGGGATATTTAAGGGGATACCACAAGGTTGTGTGCTGAGTCCTTTACTAATTAGGACCACTGCAGTCTCACTGCATGTGGAGCAGAGAAAATAAAGGTAGAAATTGGCCTTTGCCTTAATGACAGGACTCATGTCTATGCTTGACCACAAAGATCCTTTTTTTCATGCTGCTCACCAGACAAACTCTAGTTACACCCTCAGGTAATTGTGAATATATTAATTAATTCATTAATGTTGAGTCCTTTAGGATGTAACAAAGCAAGTGAAGTGAACTTATACTGTCTCACCGACAGTGCTGGATGGTTGCACTGATGGAGTTCTATCCAGAGACTTCTGTTTCTTGTCTTTGTCTCTGCGTCGATGGCAATGGTGATGGTGGTGATGGTGGTTGGCTCTGTCCTGGCCCTGAGCTTGCCCTGTTGATGACTCAGACAGGTCGGGCCATTCTAGGTCATATTCCCTTAGCCTGACCTCCTGTTGGCACTGGGGTGTCACTGAGGATGCTGAGCGTCTTATAGGACTGAGGTCGACAATTGGCTAAGTGAGGAAAGAGAAACGTGGAGAGGCATGATGAGAAGGTACAGCCAAGGGGTGGCTGTGGTGGTTTTACACCAACCACTTACTGGATCACCAAAATATCCACAATACACAAATGGAACGACTGTTAGAAAGCAACCATTGGTCTAAAGGCTGACATTGAACCTTCTTCTCCAGGCACAGATGTTAGAGAAGTTTGAGAAGAATGACCACACATCTGTGATAGAACCTAATACTATTACAGAACTTGCATAACTTGTAAGCTAGCAGGCATCTCTGCTAGTCAGCAAAGAAGAGGTGGGGTGTTGTCTTTGACCTTTGTGGCATTTTATTGTTTTTCAGCTAGAAAAACAGCTAGTAATAGCTACATTTCATTTGCCCATGCATTATATAATTCAGAATGGAAATTATGCTGAAAATACAAACTCAGTGGTTGGGAGGAGTGAAAGAATTGCTAAAATATCAAATCATTTCTGACCATGAGTGGCAGCAATAAGCCTCTTGCTGCTGCAAGGTGCTCCAGCTAGTCAAGGAGGAAGAAATCCTGCACCACGTTTGATTTAGCATGGTTTATACTGACTTTATTGCAATTTACATCTTTTCTCTTGGAGTCAGTCGTGCTTTTGATAATGTTTCTTTTTCCTTGTTTATGTCACTGCCCTGCATGCTTTCTGCACAAAATGACAAACAGCTGTGTGATACTCAAAATGATAAACCTGCACTGACTTTTTTGGACACATGGGGCAGTTGAAAAAAATGTGTCAACAACAGTGGCACCTTTTAAAAATAATGCTGATAATTTTCTCTCTTTTTTTAACACAAATCCCATACAGAGGCTAAAACCAATTTTTGGTACTCTTTGAAGTAAGAAAGAGCCCAGCTGTGCATACACATGGTCTCTGCTCTGTGTAAACTACTCCACCAGCTTGTCATGTTGTTATGGTAATGGACTTGTATAGGTTTTCTATACATTGCAGCACACTCAAAACATGTTCACACTATTTGCCTATTCGCCTATGTATGCTCCCAAGCACACACAAGGACACTTCGACATGCAGAGCGGAGAAGCCAGCAATCGAAACAGCAGTGGTCAAGCGCATGCACAGTTGACTTTTTCTTACTTCGGATAGTGTAAAAATTGATAGTTGTCCTTGTCCTTTGGAACTCTTTGTAGAACAAAAAGAAAACCACTGGCTTTTTCCTTTGTTTTGATACAGTCAACTTGCTAGTGAACCTCTGTTTTTGTTTTTCACCAGCACCTCAAGGAATGATCTGGTCCTTTAAGTGTTAAAAGTTCTAATATTATATATGACTCCAATGGTGTATTCTATATTAATACAGTGATTAATGCTTTGAGGACAATGACATTCACCCCACCTAATTCTTTTCTTATTAACTTGTCCTACTGACTAGTACAGCTAGCAGGTAACAAACTGGTGTGATAGTGAACTGAACAGCAGCTAAGTTAACACCCCACCTGCTGGTTAACACTGTACATGTGTAGTGATTTTAGTTCATAGCTTCTTGAGATGTTAGTTTCCAAATAAAACAGTTTCTGACTGGATTAATAAAGTTAAAACTTTAGATAATCATGATAACAATTAAAATGTTGATGATCTTTTACAGGCAGATTTGGGGTGGTTGTGCTGTTCGTCCTGCTCCTACCTCAGAGTGTATCCTGTAGCTACAGTCACACATAACACTGAAACAAAAAAAGAATTATCAACAACCATCCATCTACCAAGTTATTTTATCTAGTATGTAGTCTTAAAATCTTACCCTTTAGATAAACATCATAATATAATACAAAACTAATAATATAACCTGCATATTTCTTTCACATTACTGAAAGAGTCTTGAAGTGAGGGCCAGTAAACAATTCAAGTGATGAATCAGACTCGTTTGATTTGCATTTGATGTGTGAAAAATAAGATTTTAAGACTGAAAATAATGGCATAAGGTTGGATAGGTTTTTAGTTGAAAGGAAATAGTTATTGCAAAGCAGGAAAGCAGCAGCACTGTCCCTGCCTTGTTCCACAATCACATACTGAATCACAAAAACACCACACACTGCTTCACTACTACATTACTACACAACAGGACACACATAGACTATCTTTTATCAAACTGGAGTACTGCACTGCTTAGCTAAAAGCTGGAAAGCAGGACAGAGTACTTGACATTTCCCAGATATACATACAAATACTTTACCAGGGATGAGTATGTTTTCTGGAAATGGTAAATTTGTGTGTTGCTTGTAATGTGTCTGTCAGCAATTTCATGGAATGATCAGTGTATACATGGAGCACATGGAGGCAAAGACAGACATGAGAGAAGAAGTCAAAAAAGAGGGAAAGGAAGAGGGAGAAGAAGAGAAAACAGAGATAGAGTTGGCACAACAGGTGGTACATACTGCCAGGTAGGTCCCAGGGGCGTGGCGAGGGTGGCTCCGCTGTCAGACAGCACATACAAGAGGGAGGTGGGTAAAACATTAGCAGTGGGCATCAAAATTAGAAGAAAGGGAAGACAGAGGAAAAGAAGAAGAGACTTATTAAAAATAAAACTGGTGACATTCTATATTTTCCTACAGTCAATTGATCTCATAAAAGGACCAAAACCAGCAATGAATTTATCAAGTATTGTCTGTGTAGCCAAAGTCTGATATATCTCCACAGCTCCACTGTTGTCCAGAAGGTAGTAAAACACATCAGGGAGCTGCTGACATGTTACTTCATTACCATGAACAAACACACTGTAGTTTAAGTTGACTCAGTCCCACTGAAACCTTTCTGCTACAGGAAATCCCTGGTAGAACATCAAATGTGGATTAATTCAGCGCTGAACACAGGCCCCAACAATTGCAATATTTACTGTACCTGCAATATAATTGAATAACATCAGCTAAAAGTTTGACAGTGAAGGTGCAGACAGTTGCAATTACTTGGTGTGCACTGTAAGCATATGGCCACTATTTTAAAAAGATTTCTGTCTTGAAAAAACCTAAGGTAATGAGTAATGGGACAACACGTTGTTGGTTTTGGTCTTTTCATGGAACCTGATGACAATAACAAAAATACAGAATAACACCAGGCTTATCCTTTAAAGAGAAAGAAGGAGTGAGAGCTCAAAATGCAACATAAATATAAGGAAAGCTCATGTTAGGGGCTGGAGAGAGCAGGGTGACAGTGAAAGACAGACAAAGAGCAATGCTCAACAGACACGGTCAAACAGGAGCAACAATCCAGAAACAGAAATGAGGGACAGAAAACTCTTTTTGATATGACATCTGAACACAGCAGATGAGAACAGCTACTCACAAAATGACAAAATGAACATTTGAAGAACTGGATTGCAATAAGTGAAATTCACAAAAATAAAAGAATTACTGAAGTTATGCTAAACTCAGCTGTTAGATTAGACCCCATTGTGTTGTGGGAGAGTGAGTACTGTATGAAATGCAAAAAGATTAATAATCATAATATGTTTTAAAATTATTACATTGATAAGTAAACCTAACACAAATATTCTACAGATTTCTAAGAAATTCAGACAATAGTTAACCTCATGTTGTACTGAAAAGATCAGGTTAGTTTTTTAAAAACCATTATTTACAGGTACTGTTATCAGTTTCTATTTTACACCAAAATACAAGAGGACCAAATGAACTGGATTATTTGATCTGCTAAAACGATTAAATATTGAGAAGTGTGTACATGACAGACACTGTGGATCTGCATTTTCACTCAACGGTTTAGTACTTTTTCTACCACAGACATTTTGTGCTTGGTTTACTGTACAAGTCAACATTGCTGATGCAATATTCAGTAAAAATCAAGTTCAAATCATTAATTCTTTTTCCTTAAATTTACTAGGTCTGTGCAATATATCAGTGTTAAAACACATTAATAGTTCCACTTGTTTGCTTCAGAGTTTTAGTTTTAGATCATGTCTGGGAGCTGAGAGCTGATTAACGGAAAGCAGGTTCTAGCCCACTCTGCCTAAAGGTCAGAAATCCCTACCAACACCTACAGCTCAGTAATTAACTTGGTGTATCTCATTAAAACAGATATAATATCAAAAGCTCAGAAAATATCCTCCCAGCTTCAGCTTCACATTTAAGGCTAAGACATGTCTATGGCATTCATTTTCTAGTCTACCTCTCAGAAAGACAGCAAACAAGCCAACTGTGTTTCCCAAAATGCTGAAGTACTCAAATAAGACAAGGTTGGCCTGGGACTGATAAAACACTGAGGCTGTATTTAATTACTGAGACTTGCTGGTTCATCTATCATATGTACCTGCAAATTATACAGTTTATTTCTCTCTTTGGAAGAGCATGCATGTTTGTAAATTTTGTTTTGAGCTTGTCACAGGTCCAGCACACTTGTTGTGGGGAAGGTCCATTTTACCCAGCATATGACATCACTGGGACACTGTAGCACCACATTAGGCAGAGATTTAGGTCTGTGATACTGTGTCAATCAGTATTTAGAGTTCTAGATCATTATGTCCCTATCTAACATGATAGATTTCATGTCTATCCTGAAATTCCTCCTCAGTAAAGAATGTGAAGCTGTCAGACTGGAGAGGTCAGGGTCAACAGGATGAGCTGATGAAGACTGACAGAGCAACTCTGCTTTTGTTATCTCACAGCTGTTTTTACTAACTACATACCACTCAGCATCTCTCCAGCCTTTTGTAGCCCTTTCCAGGGTCTGCTACTGTACCTCAGCCAATAATCTTAAGGTATCGACAGTGTCTGCATTTTCAGAACATGATATAATACTAAGAATGCAGCTCACAGCAAAGATATTTTCAGTCAATAATAAAACAAGAAGCATGGCATCATAAGCGCTGAAGAGCTTACGTAGTACTCGGCGTTGAGTCGGGGCAGAGAGGCTGCTCTGCAGTGGCCTTCCAAGCTGGGATATCCCTCTGAGTCTGAAATGTTGTCCACCTGCTTCAGTTCAAGCACTTCCTGAAAGGAAAAGACAAGAGGTGCTGTAGTATGTATAGAGCCAACACAGAGGACGGACTTCACACAAGGTCAGAATGTGAAATAACATTTAGATGATGGACATTTCTTGGTGTTTTTGTACCTGAGGGCTGCTGGAATATGACACATCTTCTGACTGGCCCCTCTGTAGTTTCCTCTGGCCTTTGGGCCTTTGTGTTGTCTGAGAAACATCTCCAGACTGCGAATGTTTTATGGCACTCCTCTGAGTTATTCTGTATATGGACATACAAGACCCCTAACTGTAATATCAAGACAGTATTCACTCTTGTAGGGCCTGAGACCCAGGCAGCTCATATTTTCGTACAGTTTTAATTGTACTCTTGGACTGATCTAATGCAAGTTAAGACATTCCCACAAAGCAAAAATATGTTATACCTACTCCAGGCTAACACAGAATTCAAAGTTCATGTTTTCATGGTAGCAATCAATGACATCTGCTGCAGCACTGAATGACCAAAAACAAGAAACTATGGCTGATCATTTGTGGCAAATAACAATGTTGCAGAGTCAGTAATGAGAAAACTTGTTGGAAATACAGTAATGGGCAGTGAGGACAGTGTTAGTTGTTTGTTCAAGGAAACTTCCCTGAGTCTGAGTGGCCAGTTGGCTGATGTACTGAGGTGTGAGACATTACAAAGCCTCAGCACTGCAGCTCTTCTACAGATCTGCACTGAGCTAAGACATTGTTCTGTTGGAAGTGTTTTCCATAATTATACTTTTCAGTGAATATTAGCAGCAAAATGTTCATGTACCTGATGATTTCTTCCAGAAGACAAACATCTCCTGCTGGAGTGAACAAGACTGAGTGGCTTGACACAGTTGCTCAGTCAGCCATGTTTCTTAGTCCCACTTAATAGTCAAGGACTTTGTGCAGCAGCTGAAGTTAAATGTCTAGAGAAGTCTGCAGCTAGTCCAGCACTCTCTAAACTGGCTCCCTGATCTAATGTAGCTCATCTCTACTTAAAGATGCTGGTGCTGACCTACAGGGCAGTGAAGGGAACTACAGTACAGTGTGTGTACAACATATTGTATAGTAATTCTGCCTCTGGACAACTGGCCATTGAGGAACGTTGCTCGTCTGACTTAGATTAAACTTGTGAACCTTGTTTCAATCAAATAACAAGACCAATACAGACACTGGAAGGTAACACTGCAGTATCATTTATCATCAACAGCTCCGTCTTTGACTGGAGATACATCATGTTTGTATTGTATAATACTCACATTGTGTCCCTGTTTATGGAGGTGGTAGTAGGTGGGGCCTGTGGCTTAACTTCTGGCTCAGGATGGGGTGGGTGGAACTGTTTGGGGCTGCAGATTGGTGGTTCGACTTCCTGTATGTGAGTGAGGGGCAGCACAGGATGGAACAATGCCCCCAGTTTACTCTGCACGACAGATCAACAGCAATTATCATGACTGGAGTCATTGAATTGGCATTGACATTTGGATTTGGGCAGAATTTCTACACGTATGATAAGGAGGAAAAAAATCACCTCATTATCATCTTATATTTATTTATTATTTAGTCTCAGCCTTCATGAGTTATTTTGCTCATAACCCCAGTCACCACAGAAAAATTTGCTAAAAGGAATGAAACTGGCACTAATTCCACTATCTTGTAACTAGGATCACTTTTGTCTTCTTAAAACTTAAGACCAAAAATAATGACGTGAAAACCTGATTATTCAAGTGAAATTAGATGCGATGCATGTGTCCCTTTAAATATTACAAGGTCATATCATATTAGTCTCATTTAGTCAGCAGTATAAAATAAAACTCCCATAAGCAATATAAAACCCAAATACACTAAGAGTTAGGATTATTCCACTCATTAACATGTTTATTTTTTAAGTTTTTATTTATTCCTGCATAAACCACCACTGAACTCTTTGCAGTGATATTTTGCTACAGTGCTGTACCTGAGGTCCTGAAGAATTCTGCTGGAGTTTTTTGGCACGATTCTGCTTATAGTAGTCAAAAATCATTACAGCTGCATAGACCTTCCCCACGGTCAGCTCATTGTCTGGAAGAGGAGGAAGTAGAATGACACACAGTCCCCAGTGTGGGCAGTAGGTGGCACCAGATGAACAGTATTGTATTTTTGATTACTGAAGCAAAAACTGTTGCTTTAAACTAATTTCATGAGTTTTATATAAAGAAGTGTTATCCGAGGATAACAGAATAATGCCTATCACTGCATTAGCAGCAAGAAAAATGACAACTGTGGCTAATTTTTAAACCTGTTGATCAGTATTAGAAATACTGTGAAATGATCTGGCAGCACTGCCTGATTTTGATTTTTAGGGCTCAATAATACAAAAATCTTACTCAGCTACTTTTGTCTATATGTCCTAAATGTGTACTTTTTTAAATATCTGTGTTCGTGTAGTATCAGTGATGCTACACAAAAAAAAAAACAAATTTCAAAAGATGTTGTTAGAAAAGAACTGGAAGAAGTCAGTTACCAAGCAAGCAGCTTACTCTAGCTCAGTGGAATCTGAACAAAACTGTGGCTCACATTTATGTGGTGTCACCAGCAGGTCGACAGTCTTTTGAGACAGGTTGGGCCAGACTCGGTTTATCTCCCTCTTCAGGTCAGCATCACACAAATGCTGCGCCAGGACCCCTGGGGATGTGCCCACAAACACGTCACTTCAAATCTGCACCACAGCGATCAACACTATTCACACTGATATCAGAGCCATCTGTGCGGCCACAAGGGACTCTGGATTTTGCAGTTTTAGTCTCTCACCAGATGCCAGTTTGATCTCCAGGGCTGTGCGAATAAGAGCCATCAGTGTAGAGGTGAAATGCACTGTGTTGTCATCTGCAATGGGCATGTTCATCTTTACCAGACGCTAAAGATGGAAGCAAAAGAGGAAGGGCCGTGAACCAAGAACAGTCGACAGGTGAGGGAACAGAGACTGGATGAAAGACGTAAACACAAGCTAAAGTAAAGGATCAAAAAAGTTCTAGATCTTAGCCAGGTGAACAAATCTTAATAATAAATAGTCAATGAATACATAATAATGAATTGCTTTTTGTACAGTGTCAGTCTAGCATACAGACAAACTTTACCTGAATTATAAAACAACAGGTACAAAAAGATTTGCTGTGACAAGCTACAGTAGGGCTGATGATTATCATCATTATCAATTTATCTGATTGCACTATTAATCACTTAGTCTATATATTACCAGAATAGTGTGAAAGACCAACCATGATGAAAGATAAAACAGAGAAAAGCAGATAATCATGACACTGGAGAAGCTATTGGCATTTATGCTGTTGTCAGTTCACCTTCAATTTGTACAGAACAAAGATCTAAATCACTGGCCAGTATGGATAGCAGGATTAACTCCAGTGACCACCCATTCATCTGTTATCAATACCGCTTATCCTGATGAGGGTTGCAGGGGGGCTGGAGCCAATCCCAGCTGACACTGGCTGAGAGACGATGTCCCCCCTGGACAGGTCGCCAGTCTATCACAGTGTTAGTCCAGTGATCAGTAATCTTTTAATTCTTTTAAGATGTCATTTTAAAAAAATGCCGGTGGTGTTGCAATATTCAAATTTTTACAGTCAGCTTTTTAGAATACTACATGAAACCAAACATTTGTGAAATAGCTAATAGCAGTGTCAGGGAAGCTACTTAGAAAGCATAGCTTCGCAAGCTACCAATCACTTCACACTGGAAGAACTTGAACTGCAGCAAAACTACTTTAGGGAAAATCTAGTTTGGTTAATGCTACTTTAAAAATGCAGTTCAAACTATGTGGTAAAAAACAAAAAACCAAATTGATAATGTACACGTGATACAAAAATATCCAGTCAAATCCACAGGAATGGAACAGATGTGAGGTCACTGACCTTGACCTTTGACTACCAAAATCTAATCAGTTCACATCCTTGAGGCATAACACATTCACAAAAATGGAACGGATGGACATGTGGACGGATGACAGAGAACATAAAAACATAATCACTGGCACGGAGACATAAAAATTCACATGCCACTCAGCAGAGTTTACATTTGAGAACTAAACCTGTCTTAGATAAAACTATTGCATCTGGGCCTTTCACAAGGACAAAACTGAAAACCAGGCCTCACACAGCATAGTAAAAAGAAATAAAAATAAAAAAATCATCCTTTTCTTGCCCCAAACAGTTTCTAGTTTCAGTAATGAACTAAAAAAATTGGAAAAAAAAAAGTAACTACCTGCATCACTATGCAAACATGAGTGTAGTTGAGCTACCAGCAAACTACTGCAAAATGTAGTTAAACTACTGTGGTAGTTTAATTATACATAGTTCACTACTCCCCAACACTGGTTAATAGTTTAAATAATTTACCAAAGCAAAAATACCAAACTTTTTCAGGTTCTAGCTTCTCCAGCATGAGTAAATACTGCTTCTTTCAGTTTTATGTCTTTGCTATTGTCATGTGGTTACACTGTTGGTTGGACAAAACAAGCAATTTAAAAATGTCATCACAACACATTCACAGTGAAACTGGAGGGATGGTACAGGCACATACTTGATAAAGAACTCTGGATTTTAAAAACTGAAGAGACTAGAGCAGAAGGCAAAAGAAAAAAACACCAGAAACATTTGTGACAAAAAAGACAAGCTGTAGCTGATGGTTTCCATTTTATTCAAACCAAAGAGAGGCAAAGCAGAGATGAGAAAAAAGAGAAGTCCTGGGACCATAACAATACAGATGAAGACAAGGAGGCATGAGAGGCGAGGAACGAGGGAAGAAAGAGGTTAGTGCCTTCACTGGAAAGCATATATGCAAAGGACTGCAGACATGAGTAACAAGCACATAAAAACAGAAAGACAACTTTTAAAAAACACACATGCAGAGGACATGCTTGCAGACAGAGACTTGACACACATGCACACACACTGAAGTGTTTAGGAAGGAGAAGAGAGCATAGAAATCCCTAAACACGGCCAAAGAATGATCATTGAGGCAGTGAAGATGGAACATAAAACTGGAATGCAGACGGTAACAGGGATAAGATGTTTTCATTAAGAAGAAAGTTTAACAAAGAGCATCATCAATGGCAAACCATTGGGAGAGAAAAAATAGAAACATAAGGATGGGGAAAAACCCTGGTCTCATGTGTATCGCTGCTGTCTCTGTCTTTGATCATGTCTTTCCCTGTCGATTTACAAAAGCAAGTTATATTTGGAGATACGACCACGTCAGACTTTTTTTTAAACTGGGGCAAGGGCAGGGCTGCTTTAAATGTGATTCATTTTGACAGCTGTGCATGCACTGGAACTCACATCAAGTCTGCATGCTAAGAGGTAAGCAGCTGGCACAGGGCCACCTGAGGACTGTTAGAACAAAGCTAAATATGTTTTCAATTTTAGATTCTTCAAAGTATTCACCTTTTGCTTTGATAACAGCTTTGCACGCTCTTGACTGTCTCAACCAGCTTCGTGAGGTGGTCACCTGGAATGGTTTTCTATCAGTCTGGAAGGAGTTCCCACATCTGCTGAGCACTTGTTGGCTGCCCTTCCTTCACTCTGTGACCCAACTCATCTCAGCTGAGTTTAGGTCTGGTCACTGTGGAGGCCACTCCATCACTCTGCTTCTTGGGCAAAAACCCTTACATAGACTAGAGCTATGTTTTTGGTCACTGTCCTGTTGCAAAAAAAAGATGGTCCTGCAAAGCACAAACCAGATGGGGTGGTGTGACAATGCAACATGTTGTGGCAGCCAGTACTGATTGTGTGCCAGGAATTCTGAATAAATCTGCAAGAGTGTAACCAGCAGAGACCCCCAACATCACACCTCCTCCCCCATGCCTCGCAGTGGGAACCACACATGCAGCTTACATCCGCTCACCTTCACTGCATCTCACAATGACATGATGGTTGGAACCAAAACTCTCACGTGGTCTCACCAGACCAAAGTACAGCTTTCCACTGGTCTAATGCTCTTAGCTCCTTGGGCCAAACAATTCTCATCTTCTAAACGGTCTCAGTCTGTCATGGTCTTTTTGCAGCAGTTCCACCATGAAGGTCTCCTCCAGCAGTTGATGTTGAGATGTGTCAACTGCTTGAACTCTGGGAAGCATTGATGTGGGCTCTAATCTGAGGTGCTGTTCACTGATTAATGAACTTATCTTGGGCAGCAGAGGTACTTCTTGGTCTTCCTTCCTGGGGAGGTCCTTAGGAGAGCCACTTTCAAAGTTCTTCCAGATTGCCTGGCCTTCAAGTCTTAAAGATGGACCGTCATTTCTCTTTATTTATGTTTCAAAGGTCTTTCAGATTGCCTGGCCTTCAAGTCTTACAGATGGACCGTCATTTCTCTTTATTTATTTATGCATTTCTTAGCACATTAGGGATTATTAGAATTGTTAAATAGGTTTATTTGCTGTATACCAACACTCAAATGATGGCCTCATATGCATTTCGAAGGCAAGAAATTCCACCATTTATCTTTCAATAAAGCACAGCTGTTACTGATAAATATTCCAGGTGACTACATCAGGAAGCTGGTTGAGATTTTGCCAATAGTATGCAGAGCTGTCAGAGGTGAGTCTGGCGCAGACTGTGGAATATTGGTTTCACCCCAGGCAAATACTGAGTCATTTCAGGCACCCTGTAGACATCTGTGAGATTGCAGGGGGGGGAAACACTGAAGATGTAACCTGGTGTTGGATAACAGATTAAAAAAAAACACACTAAAGCAAATGCTATGTGAAGTCATAAATATGGGATCAGAGGAATGGTTCTGAAATGAATTAGAAGTTATTTGACACAGAGGCGTCAATTTGTGAAGTTGGGTGAATACCAATCGAGTGAGCTGGGTATTGTATGTGGAGTGCCTCAGGGTTCTGTTTTGGGACCTAAATTATTTATATTATACATCAACAATATATGCAAGGTTTCTGATTTAGTGAAAGTGGTTTTATTTGCTGATGACACTACCATATGGGCATCGGGTGAAAACCTACAGCAACTCTCTGGACGGGTTTCACAGGAACTTGAGAAGATAAAGAAATGGTGTGATAGTAATATACTATCTCTGAATTTGGATAAAACTAAATTTATGGTATTTGGGAATCGTAGACAAAATAATGAACTTCAATTGAAAATTGGGGGAGCTAATATAGAACGAGTACATGAAATTAAATTTCTAGGTGTCATAGTTGATGACAAATTCTCCTGGAAATCTCATATCAGATATGTTCAGCACAAAATAGCAAAGAATATATCGATATTGGCAAGGGTTAGATATATTTTGGACGGGAAAGCACTACGGATTTTGTATTCTTCATTGATTTTACCATACTTAGAGTATGGCGTTGAAAACTGGGGAAATACATACAAAAGCTCACTTCAACCATTGTATATATTACAAAAAAGAGCAATAAGAATTGTGCATAAGATGGGGTACAGGGATCACACCAATGTAGCTTTCATACAGTCTAAATTGTTAAAATTTT